>NC_071275.1:7469014-7684014 GCF_023375685.1 Ictalurus furcatus | reverse complement strand
ATATCATGCTGATGCACCCACATAGACACTACTGCTTTGTCAGTCTGAAATATAGTGTCTCTCTCTCGCTTTCTTTCTCTCTCTCTCTCTCTCTGCTTTGTCAGTCTGAAATAGTCTCTCTCTCTGTGCTTGTCAGTCTGAAATAGTCTCTCTCTCTCTGCTTGTCAGTCTGAAATAGTCTCTCTCTCTCTGCTTGTCAGTCTGAAATAGTCTCTCTCTCTCTGCTTTGTCAGTCTGAAATAGTCTCTCTCTCTCTCTCTGCTTTGTCAGTCTGAAATAGTCTCTGTCTCTCTCTGCTTTGTCAGTCTGAAACCTAGTCTCCCTTTCTTTCTGCTTTGTCAGTATGAAACCTAGTGTCTCTCTCTCTCTCTCTCTCTCTCTCTCTCTCTCTGCTTTGTCAGTCTGAAACATAGTCTCTCTCTCTCTCTCTCACTCACTGCCCCTATTATGCTGGGATCTAATCGTCCTTTCATGAAGATCTGTGATTGAGTCTCGTCACTCAGCCTTGCTAACTTGCTATAAAAGAAAGTGTGAGAAAGCAAAGTATAATTCTGGCTGTTTGAGCCAGACACAAAATGGAAATATGGACTGAAATATGAAAAAGGATTCAGAGATGCGTGACTCTCCGACCCAGGCGTAAGAGTTTAAAGATTGAATATAGACAAAATATTAAAACCGTGATATATCAAGTAACATACAGTCTTTTGCATTATGATACGGATATGTCTTAACAATGACTTGCTTCTCTGATGATGCGTGTAACTGTAAGTGTCGCTGCTCTTTTGTCGGCACTTTCACAACTTTTACCCTGAATTAGAGTGAATTTGATTCTTTTGGTTCGTACGTTATTTGTTTTGTTTCGGGTTCACAGTGCACCAACAGGAACAGAAGAAAGTGTTTTGAGCTGAGAACGTAAATCTCTTTACGCTGTTCTTGCAGGGTCTCATCTTTGTGGTAGACAGCAACGATCGTGAGCGCGCACAGGAAGCTGCCGAAGAGCTGCAGAAGATGGTTAGTGAGCCACGCCCAAATATCACAATATTCAAATCCCTTTGTTGTTGGACTTTACACCCAGTGTGTGTTCACGCTCCACACAACGTGTTAAACTTCCAGTATGATTAAAAAAACCCCAAACAAGTCAGTTATCCAGTTCTTTACACTGCAAATCATTTGGTTTATTATTTAGTGAAATCTAGTAATTTAGTTATCTAAATTTCTACATGGCACAATATCAAGTTGTCATATGTTTAGGAGTAGGATATATATCTATATCTTTAGAACAGTGATACCCAGCTCTGGTCCTGATGGAAACAGTGGATATACTGGCATGTTGTAATTATGTAATTCATTACAATTTTATTTGTATAGTGCTTTTAACAATAACCGTATAATTTTAACAATACTTGTGCTAAATGTGGGATAAACGTGTTCCTTTTCTTTTCTGTCCCACATTGTCGTATTGCTGTTTTCTAACTTCTAACTCATCTTTTTATGTCTGGAATAGCTTCAAGAGGATGAGCTCAGAGACGCAGTTTTGCTGGTGTTCGCAAACAAGCAGGATTTGCCCAACGCCATGGCGATCAGTGAGCTGACGGACAAGCTCGGCCTGCAGACGCTCAGGAGCAGAACTGTAAGTACACTACCAGTCAAAAGTTTAGACACACTCAGTCTTTTATTTTTATTTTCCCCCCACATTTTAGAATAATAATAAAGTCATCAAAACTATGGAGGAACACAAATGGAACTGTGGGAATTATGTCGTGGCGATAAATCCTAAATAAATGAAAAATAATTGAGTATTTTAGCATTTTCAAAGTAGACGGCCTTTTTGCCTAGAATTTCCTGAAATGTATTCTTGGCGTTTTCTCGACCGATTTCTTGAGGAATTTCCCTGCGATGCTTTTTAAACAGTATTAAAGGAGTTAAAGTATTTTGTAAATAAAATGTTAGTTTTCTATTGAAAGAAATGAATACGTTGGCACGATTATATCTTTGTCTACAACCCCGATTTCAAACATTTAATCACACACCTTCAGATCAAAAGGTTTTTAAGCTCATGAACATTTCAGTCGAGTGTCCACAAACTTTTGACCAGTAGTTTATATACAGGCAATCTTCCTCGCTATCCTCTCTCTTCCGCATACACAAACTCACATGCTCAGGAATGGCTAGCATCGCTGTGATTGACGGGGCTTCTGGCAACGATTAGCCATGGCGTGATCTCTTAATAGTTGGGCAAATGCTTTTCTGTTGTACCGCTTGGGAGTTAGGGAATCTTTCATTTAAACCTCTCATAGATCAGGGGTGTTCACCTACAATTTATGAAGGTTGAGCTACAAATTCTTCCCGTAGAAAGATCTGGATAAGGAAGCAACATGACTGAATGGCACCAATGTTTACGTTTGAATGTTCCCACTTTTGATTAGTGATACATGTCATCAAACCATGTCAGTTCACCGATTTTGCCAGAGAGGGTAAATCTATGAAATTGTCAAAGCTCTTCCCTTTCTCAATGAGCTGCCATCAGAAACTTTAAATTACTGTAGATTTGGGCAAAGACGCGTCATGTGACATCACAACGCACATTCAGCCAAAACCCTCTTCAATTCATGTGTCGAACATGAATATGGCTAAAAGGTCTCATTTACCAACAAATATCACCGTGAAATTGCAGTTTCACTAGTTCAAGTAGTTTTAATTTTGAAAAAAAAACAAAGCAAAATAAAGCATTTTTAGCTGCAACAATCTCAAATAAACTCCGTAAAATCCTGTATGGACTCTGACATACTGTAGTTTGACTGTTAGTAACGGGTTGTGAAACGATATAACCTCAGTGTACTCTACTGCCCTGTAATTAATCTGTTATTATGTTTAAATTTGTTATTTTTCTGCTCCAACAGTGGTATGTTCAGGCGACCTGCGCCACTCAGGGAACAGGTTTGTATGAAGGACTGGACTGGCTTTCCGAGCAGCTGAGCAAACGTTAAGCTACATTAATTGGCTCACATGAAGGGGGTGTTTTAAAAAAAGGACATGATCACATAACTGACAGACAATGGATATACTCACTTATATATGTATACACATTAGCTCATGGCTATCAAATTTGCCCCGAAGCAACTTTAGCTTTTTTTTTTTTTTTTTTTTTTTGATCGACTGCTTTTAAGTTCTGTTCATTTCAACATTTCAGTAAGGTGTGTGTAGCTGTATGCCTGTTTTAGTTTGATTTGAAATATATAAGGTGAATTTCAACACGAATCAAGTGATGGGAATGAGAACCTATCCTTAAACATGGGAACATATTTATATTTATACAAACATTTTTTTGCACTCATTCCATTTTTATGTAGCTAAATTTTGCATGCATTTTAATCTGAGCAGCTTCCTTCAATAAATAATGACTTTAGACCAAACTATGTAACGCCAATATGTATAATAACGAGAAGCAGATGGATAACGATGGTTAAAGGGGGGGTTAGAGATTTGTTTTTGTATGAAAATTTGAGTTGACTTACTGATTTATTTGGCCTTAATACAGCTTACTAACTATGATGCCTGACTTGACCATCTCACTATATAACCAGCCTTTACCTGCATTTACAACTGCCTTAAAATATGCTCGTTTCCTGCTCTGTGGCCGTTTTATTTTCATATATAACATTCACCTAAATTGAAAATGACCAAACGAGATATCAGCAGATTTATTTGTATATACGTGCTGAAAGAAGTGCTTTGATATTCCAGTTAACAGTTTGATTTGGGCATCTGCAATCATATCAGTCCTTTTTTTTTTTTTGTCCCTTTCTTTTTTTCTCCATGATTTGTTTCTAATTCCTATTAAAGCCTGAAATAAAATGATTGTGACTTAAAGAAGTTTTGCTTTAGGTTGTGTACCCAAATCTATAATACTTTATTATTTAATTACATCAAGCTGGCATTTACTATCGTTTTCATATTGCACTCCCAGGATAATTTTTTTACGGACTGCTTTCATGATCAAAAAAAGGTTTCATAGCCATCAAAGCTGTTCATGCTCTTTATAGATGTAAATATCACCACAATAATCCATCAGTCAAACAGATTGATAAATCAGAAAGTGAAGTGTTCTACCCTCAGCCGGAGAAGGGAACGTGATTCTGTAGATTTAAAACCCGATCTAGATGTTCACTTGCAGAACGAAAGCTGAGGCTGCGTCTCAACCTTATTTCCATTTGAGGTCGCAGACTAAAGCGATATGGTCAGATGGGTGAGAGACACTGGGAAGGGCCTGGTACGTGGTGACCTCCTCGTGACTGGGCAGAGGAATAACCTGCTCTACCTGCAGTGCCTGCAGCTCAATGAAAACGTAGTCCAGACAACCATTAAAGCCTCCTACGAAGTTGGTGTAGTCCGGTTCTCCACACGCACTGGTCAACTGAAAGGGGCTGTGAAGCTCCATTTGAAGAAGCTCCTCAGGCCCATTAGATGCCCAGTCAGTGTGCTGCTCTGCAATCGAACCCTGACTGAGCAGCTGAAAGAGTCCTGATGATGGTGTGCTGTTGAAATCGCCGCAGAATATCAGAGTGCTGGCGTGTTCTTCCGCCATGACTTTCTTCAGGTGATTTAGGGCCACAGCCATCTGTATTAATCGAACGTTTGATCCTTGGGGAAGAAAAGAAAAGTATTTCTTTAAAGTGTGTGCTTATAATTCAAGTTCAACAGAAATTCAAATCCAATACCAAGGTTTCCTACCTTTAGGGTGCCAGTAGAGATGTGTGTTTGCGACACACACTATCTTTAATGGATCGCATATGGACTGGAAAACAGTTACCTTACCAAGAAGAAAAAAACAATCAAACATAAGCAAATAAAAATGAATATGTATAGCACCCCTTCCTAAACCCAATTACGAAATATTTAATACAAGCATATAATCACAAAAATACCTGAAAGTGTGGTGAGAAAAGGAAACATCATGAATAATTTGGACATTCTGAACAGTCCGCTAAGGGAAGCATAAACCTACAGTGGTGTGGGTATGGAGTAAGCCTTTAAAAGGTCATATGAAGGAAATTATGGGTGTGAGAAAATATGCTTGGTTTCCAGTTCATCAGGTCAACCTACTACAAGTGCATCTCAAAATATTAGAACATGGTGGAAAAGTGTGGTTTTTTCCCCCTAGTTTAATTCAAAAAGTGGAACTTTCATATAGTCTAGATTCATTACACCTAAAGTGAAATACTTCAGGCCTTTTTTTTTGGTTTTAATCTTGATGATTACGGCTTACAGCTCACGAAAATCAAAAATCCAGTATCTCAAAATACTAGAATAAAGAATTTACAATAAAGAAATGTCGACCTTCTAAAAAGTATGTTAATTTATGGCATGGAGGCAATCAGCCTGTGGCACTGCTGAGGTGTTTGTTCTGGAAGCCCAGGTTGCTTTGATAGCGGCCTTCAGCTCGTCTGTATTGCTGGGTCTGGTGTCTCTCATAGATTCTCTATGGGGTTCAGGTCAGGCGAGTTGGCTGGCCAATCAAGCACAGTAATACCATGGTCAGTAAACCAGTTACTAATAGTATTGGCACTGTGGGCAGGTGCAGAGTCCTGCTGGAAAAGGAAATCAGCATGAAGTCCTCTAAAATCTCCTGCTAGACGCTGCAGCGACTCGACTCGAGAAAACACAGTGGACCACCACCAGCAGAGGACATGGCACCTCAAATCATCACTGACTGTGGAAACTTCACACTGGACTTCAAGCAACTTGGATTCTGTGCCTCTCCACTCTTCCTCCAGACTCTGGGACCTTGATTTCCAAATGAAATGCAGCATTTACTTTCATCTTCCCCGTTATTGTGGTTGTGTACTGAACCAGACTGAGAGATTAAAGGCTCAGGAAACCTTTGCAGGTGTTTTGAGTTAATTATCTGATTAGAGCTCTTCTCAGGTCGACATTTCTGTATTAAATTCTTTATTCGAAATTTTGAGATACTGGAGTTTTGATTTCCGTGAGCTGTAAGCTGTAATAATCAAGATTAAAACAAAAAAAAGGCTTGAAATATTTCACTTTGTGTAATGAATCTAGAATATATGAAAGCTCCACTTTTTGAATTAAATTATGGCAAAAAAAACCCCTAACTTTTCCACGATATTCTAATTTTTTGAGATGCACCTGTATATAGGTTCAATGTGCAGTTGCTGACTGCAACCCATATGTTCCTCTACGGATTACCGGACATGTTTTTAGGAGCTGGGAAGAAACCAGAGAACACCCACATGGATGGAACATGTGAAATTCCACAAAGACACCAGTTATGGTAGCAGCGCAACCTGTTTTGCATACTGTGCTCCCTGAATAAAGATTTGCATTAATCAAATCGACAAGATGTTTCAGCCTTGTTTAGCGATTTTTCCCTGACTTGACCCACTTCTTCTTGCTAATCAGATAAGCACCAACCCCTTGTTAAACCTGGATGAACTTTGACCCTGGATGTTGTAAAGAACCGGACCACCACGGTGTGAGTGGTTAGAACTTGTAATACCTGCAACGTTGTACTTCTCTGTACCACCTTCGCTTTCAGCACTGGGTTGGTGGACAGTTTCTCCAGGAGCACTCTATGGAGTGCGTCCATTTCTAAGGCCTCGCTCAACATCACGTCGTGTCTTGACAGCATCTTGAACTTCGATCTCCTGTAAAACGTGGCCAGTCCTTCGTGCTGCTTCTCTTTCACTTTGAACACCCCGTCCATGCCGAATGCGTCCAGTGCAGGTGCCAGGCTATCACCGAAAACTCCTTTATCCACCTCCTGGAGACAGATGATGTCTGCATTATAGCCTGAAAGCTCCTTCTTGATGAGGTTCTGCCTGTAGTCGAGTTCAAGCGCATATGGAGCGCAGTAAGGGTACAGGACTGTTTTAGAGAACTCAGTTTGACTGTAGATGTCTGCTAAGATGTTGTATGTCACAACCCTGGTCGTGGAGTCATTCGTGAGCTTGCAGGTGTACAAGTGTCTGCTGTCAAACGTGCAAACCCCTGGACCAGCCTCCACTGTGCTTAAGGTTACCAGCTCTAGCTCAAGGCCTAACCTGGACTCGTTTCCCGGCATGCATTTCAGCTTCAGTCTCAAGCCCACGTCCATATTGGATGGTGTAAACACTCGGTCGCTTCCTGCTTCCACCCAGGAGTCCTCTTCTCCACGTGTGTGCGCATTTGGAGAGCTCTCCTTGTACCACTTAAACACACAGAACCTCAAATCCCCGAATTCAATCTCCAGTTTGGGGCAGACAGGAAATCCGGCGAGGACTGACGCAGGGAGCTGTGCGGTGGTGAAAGTCGGAGGATTGCGTTCGACTTTGTATTTTGCGTCTCCGATCTGCAGAAGTGCGCCGTCCTGCCACGCGTCGCGGTTCAGTGCGTCTTCAGCCACCAAGTCGCCGTTAAAGTAAAGCCGCACCACCGGTTCAGCCGCATCCGTGTTCGTGTTCTCACCTTTACTCCTCTTCGACTTCTTCCCTTTGCTCTGCGCCTTGATAATACTGTTAGATATCCGGGCCAACACTTTACCCAGCTCCTCTGTTTGCTCCCTCAGCATGTGTCTGTAACTACCGGCCACTGTGAATGAAATAGTCAGCTTGGGCTCCGAGGGCACACAGCGCACAACTGCGCGGTCCATCCTGCTGCAAAACTGTCTGAATAAAATATTATCATCGACTAATATTCTCTTCTGCAACAAAACATAACGCAAATACAGTCTAGAACAGATAGTGCGGCTTAACATGAGGAAGCGTGAGTTTCACAAGTAAGGGCGCAAGAGAGCACTAATCTGTTCTGTATCCCAAACGCCTGAATGATCCCTGTGTAAGTACACTAAATAGGGTACAATAGAAATACATTTGACAACCTTAGATGCCCTACAGAGAGCGATTTGTGATTCATCCTATTGCTACTAGCGACCGGACGCGTCGCTTAATATTTGCGTCATCACGTCGTCCAGAGCAACAATATCCGATTCGACTGTTTGTATAGTGAGGGCGCAAAATTACGACGCAAAAGGCATTAAAGTTTATTAAAGCACGTCAAATATAATAGGATTGTTATTGTTGTTGTTGTTGTTTTCCGAAACAAAAACTTTCAATCTTTAAATTTCTTCAAATATTCTATACAAACGTCGCGGCCGTTAGGTGGCGCGCGCTAACAAACACCAAAATAGCCTATGTGAATAACTTGACCATCATACAGTAGATAGCCATATGTGGTTCTTCCCCAAACTATTGCTACACAAGTGTGTAGAATGTCTGTGTATGCTGTAGTATTACAGTTTCACTTCACTGTATTAAGAGGTCCAAACCTGTTCCAGCATGACAGTGCTTCTGTACACTAATCGAGCTCCATGAAGACATGGTGTGTTAAGGTTGGAGTGGAACACCTTAAGTGTTCTGCACAGAACCCTGAACTCAACTGCACTGAACATCTTTAGGATGAACTGGAACACCGACTGCGCCCCAGACCTCCTCACACAACATCAATGACCGACCTCACTAATGCTCTTGTGTTTGAATGAAATCCCACAAATCCCAACAACCACGTGCCAAAATCTAGCCTTCCCAGAAGAGTAGAGGTTATTATAACGGCAAAGAGGGGGACTAAATCTGGAATGAGATGTTCAACACACACATATGGGTGTGATTGGTCATGTATTGGCTATATAATGTAAAATGTATACACTATACACTTAATACACTATATAATAGTGTACACAATAACAGTACAATAAAATATTATGCCATTTTACAGTCATATTCCATAGGCACTTTATTAGGTACATCTACTTATCTTTGTTCATATTTGGACAAAGTGTTGTTTTTTTCCTCAATTATACACATACAAGTGGCACCAAAATTGTAGGCGTGTCTAATAAAGTGGCAATAAGTGTACACAGTCATTCATTCATTCATTCATTCTTCAGTAAGTGCTCTATCCTAATCAGGGTAGAGATGAAGCTCTATCCTGGGAAAACTGGGTATGAAGGTAGAATACACCATGGATCAGAAAGCAGTCCACTGCACGCACACACACTCACACACTCATTCACACCTAGCAGCAATTTATAAATTGATGGCAATCCACTTACTGGTATGTTTAGGGCTGTGTGTGGTGGTACCTATTCACTGATGGACATGCTAGAGCAGAGGCTGGCAAATTGTATGTCACCAGTCAGGAATTTATTTACAGTTTGCACTTAGATGGTGGGTATACCTAATATAAAGGCCAGTGTGTTCAACATTAAGCATTTTATCACAGAAAAACTGAACATAACATTAACAAAGACATTGACATCTGGCATGAATGAGCTGCTGGTTTTATTGAACTCAACAGAAATAGTGAGGACAATAATTATTCCACATCAATACACAATAGCCCATTTCATATATGTGTAAATGGAAAAGGACAGGCTAGTCCCTCAATTAGTATATAATGACTATCATCAGTATTGTATACATTTATACGATTGTGGTAGTGAAATGTTTCTAGCCACATGCTGTATGTTACAACTTAACGTTGCTTCCATTGTGCTTCAATGGTTGTAGATAAAATCCAAGTAGCTTATAAGAGGTTTAGATCCATTACATTGTCAAAGGCTCAGCTTGAATGCATTCACTTAAAAAGAATTTTAAAAAAGAAGAAATTATAAACCCGGATTAAACATACAAGTTACACACACAAAAAAAGCAAAAACACAACTATTCAAAAACACATCGTCCAGAAAGAGTGCCAGTAAACAATCAAATATCTTAACGTCATCCTCTAAATCTTTGAGGGATTTCATGACACTTGGGTTGTTACATACTGCATAGAAACCATTACTTTATGTACGTCAATCATATACAGTACCAGTGAAAAAGTTTGGACACACCTACTCATAGAAGGTATTTTTGAACAGTTTCTTTCACATTTTAGAATAACAGTCAATTCATCAAGCATATAAATTAATGAAATTGTGCAATAACCTAAAACGTGTTTAAAAACTACATTTGAGATCTTTTATATTTCAAATATTTCAATGCAACCATGATAATATTTTCATACTCGTAGCTTCATCAGAAACCACCTGATGGCTGCTTTTCCCAAAATGAAAAATGTTGTGTTTTGGAAGTAAATTTACACAAGCATCAAAATCCATGCTTAAGTCTTTAGAAAGCGAATTTTAAATCTGATGAATAACGTATGTTCAAACAGTTGTGTCCCAACTTCTGACTGGTCCTGTACAGACAATTCTTTTCATATTTTTTGTTCATTTGAACTTTTATGTAAAGAGGATAAAAATGTTCAATTACTGAGATCAAAGTTTCGAGTATAGTATTTTTTTAAAATTTATTTTTTATGTCTAATACACATATAAATCATAATGGTTTATACACAGTTTGTAAGTGAAGTGTAATAAAGCGTCCATATATTATTTAACCTGATTCTCACCAGGAGGTTATATGCTTATATGAGACAGACGACATAAATTCGAAGTACTCTGTGCCAATTTGAATGAAATCTGAGGTTCTCCTTCAGATCCTGATCATTTGTGATTTGTCTCACAAAAAAAAGAGAGAAAAAAAAGTGAGAACTAGTTGTAGATACAAATCGGGGTATCTCCAATTTTAAAATCCTGCAGGAATCCGCTCTTTCTGTCCTACCACAATCCTGCGAGTGTAGTAGCACAGTCAGAAGCGGAAACGCTCTTAACGTGACATCTCCAGCCTGCTCTTGCACTTTCACTCGTACGGGCTTGAGAGTTCAGAGTCGCCAAACTGTCCGTCTCTGTGCTTGGAGGTTGGCGGGCGATCCTACTGGACTACAGGTTGTTCTTCTCAGTGCTTTCGGCTTCTGTGCTTCGGGGGAAGTAGACTGTGGTCTTGTGCTCTTCGTAGCGGTCGATGTGCTTGAGGTGGACCACCATGTGCAGGGCGTAGGCGAGGACGAGCAGCAGGATCAGTGATGTGATGAGACCCATGAGGATGGCCGGTGTGAAGAACGTGGCACAGTCGCTGGCTGAAGAGAACTTGTTCGAGTGGACATTGAACGCTTGAATCTGGTGGGAATTAAAGCAGTAGGTGTGCGATGATATCACAGTGCCTTGCAGAAGTATTCACCCCCTCTGAACGTTTCCACATTTTGTAATGTCATAACGTGGAACTGGACTCAACTGGAATTGCAGTCCCCTCTGAAAATACTGGAGCAGCAAGACCAATTTGAATGTTTTCACTATACACGGATGGGTCCCTACAAAACGTGCCATGTTCGAAATTGTATAACAGATCTAGATGTAAATATGAGGAAATGAAAGCTGAAATTCAGATCTGTCGTCTCATATTCATTTATTTTTTTTAATCTCAAACCCGAATGTCTTCAATGTCTTCAGTTAAAAAACAATGGAATTTACCTTGCTGTTCCAATACTTTTGGAGCCGACTGTACATTATATGACATGAATCTACAAATCAGCCCATAATACTGATATGTGTGGAAATAAAATAATGGAAATTTTAAAAAATAATAATTTGTGATTGCATACGTATTCATACCCATTGCTGTGAACTTTTGCATTTTTATCCTAAAATTTTTACCGGCTATTTTGTGTAGATTCATGTCATGTAATCTCAATTCCATGCATTTAAATTCCACGTTGTAGCACTACAAAATGTGGAAATCTCCAAGTGGGGGTGAATACTTATGCAAGACACAGCAAATCACAATCACAGTGTGACTTCTCATGCTATATTACCAGCTCAGTCCTTGTGTTCGGTTCACTCCTATCGACCTTCAGAGCTTCAACGCTCACCTGGAAGTCTGTGAAGGTGATGTGCCAGTTTGCCGCGTTGTCCGTGTTGGAGCTGGGCACCAGCAGCGTGTCATATTTCTGCAGGCTGCTGACGTGCTGGCAGTGGTACGAGTTGGTGGAGGGAGCGTACACGTCCGTGGCGTTGAACGTGGCCTCGTGCGTCCAGTTGTAGTGGATGTGGACGCTGTCCAGAGTGAACCAGTTCTGTCCTGCTGATTCGTAGAATGTGTTGGACATCTGCAGTCTGTCGAAAGCAGGACATAAGATCTGTTTTACTTCGCATGAAGAAGGGTCAATTAATCAGCAGCGCTGGAGATCTGTACTGACCTGATGGCGAGTCCTCTGAGCTCCTCCACGTCTCCAAACCGTATGTTGAGCCTTATGAGAAATACAAAGCGCAGTTATGTCTTTGGCTCCACATACTGTATAGTCTCAGAAACCCGTATGCTATTCACAATAGAACATAGAAAACATACTGAATGTTTAAATTGAGGAATTGTACCATTAAAAAAAAAAAAGATCATTTTGAATTTGATGGCCATATCACGACTCAAAAAAGTTGGGACAGGGGCAACAAAAGGCTGGAATCTATACAAATGGCAGTTCCTTAGTTGGTATTTTCTATTAGTCCCATACAAGTTCTGTACAATCAACCTATTTATCATTTGTAACTTACGTGGCCTTGTCCTTGCTGCAGAATGAGCCTCTGGTGTCCACTATTGCATCAGGGCCAAACACTCTCTGTGTGAGGTCGACTAGTGTGTGATTTCTGTACCTGATGGCCAGCTTCCTGGCTCTAAACAAGATGCATGTTTTACCATTGTAAACGACATTCAGAGGAGAGTACGGCATGATTCCTCCATACTGCAGCAACTTTCTCCTGCTAGGCTGAGGAGACGGCAGCCTCCAGTCATGTAGCTGAAACAGAGCAGGAGATTCAAATGCATGTAGGTTCAAATTCAACTCAATTACTTCAAATGTATTTAAATCAACTAAAACCCACACACATTTGATTGTCTCTTTTGTTTTAAGCTTGAGCGACATGACCTCGAGTAGTGGAGCTACGAGGCAAGTGGAAGTCCGTATCACAGAAAATCTTTTCTGTAAACTTTAGATTTGTTTAGGATTTACTGTAATCTATAAACATGTACGAAACGTTACCGTGTAGCTGAAAACTGGAACGTTAAGGAAGATGTTGGACAACAAAAATAACCTGTTCCCTTTAGTGCATTTTGGCATTATGTCCCATAAAATAAGATAGGGTTTGAAATCAACACAGGAACCCAGTCTCTCTGTGTTAGAAAGCGTAATTATACCAGACAATTGGAGGTTGTGCAGATGACAGTATGATAGTAATTACATTCGATTATGTGTCTTAATAATCTACATCACTACTAATCACATGTTAATTATAAAGATTAATATGCAAGTTGCTCAGGTTGGATTTTTCCTTTAAGAAAATAATATTCCGTAAAGATGCAGTGCTTTAGAGTCCAAACCCGAACAAGACTGAAACACTGCTTCCTGTAATCTGTCTTCCTGAGCCACAGTGCAGCCTGTGTGGGATTGGATTGATCTTGGCATGGAGAAAAAGCACAAGGTCACGCTGATGTGCTGGCAGACGAGGCCACACCTCACCTGCAGCGGCGGTCTCATCTCCTCCGCTGTGAACAACGAGCCGTGGTCATACAAGACGCTCTGACTTTCACCGCCGACTCCATCTGTAGAAAGCAAAAGCAAAAAAAAAAAAAAAAAATGGAGAAGATTTCCTTATCCAGGCTAATAAATCTAGCTTAAAAGAACAAGGTTGTTCAGTAGGTCACTATTGCATAATACAAGCATATATTTAAATATGTCATGTGCAATCACAAGCTAATAAAAGCAAATCGGTGTGAAAGGAAAAAAAAAACAGACTAAACACCAGCATTCAAAATGACTCACCTTCTCTGATTTGGCTGTCTTGTGATGCTGCTTCATCAGAACTGTGGAAATGAAAATGCAATGAATCAGAAGATTAAAGACGTTTCGTTTGAGGTCTCAAATATAATAGCTTCTATATACAGTACATCCAGTTAATCCACTTTAATTCAGTCTTCCAAGGTTTTCAGAAGTGCATGTGAATCAGCACTGAAATCACACACACACACACACACACACACACACACACAAACCCCATGTCAATCAGAGCATCTTTTCACTTTGCTCTTCTGTTTTTCTCAACAGTGTTTATCTGATTAAACATCCTAATTTCTGCTCTCATGCCTGACAAAATGGGTTTAGCCCAGGGGCACTGGAGAATCTGATTAAGAGGTGGCGGTATGAGGACACAGGCGGTGTTAAGACTTGACCTCCTATCCCGAGAGCATCAAAAATCCCCAAGATATGTCAGAGAAGCAGCTTGTGAGGATGAGAGCAGTGCTCACTTAATGCTGCATGTGTCCGCTTAATACAGTGAGTACTCTAGACTCCTTCAACCTCTGGTAGCAGGGTCATAGACATGTCTGGTTATTTGATACATCATGATATTCAGTGTTGTTACTGTGGATATTTTCAAATATAGTCTCTGTCTTAGGTAGGTGAAGGAGTCTATAGGGACCTCGTGATTCGATTTTGATTCAGGGAGCTTCGATAGATAGATTGATGTGATTTTTTTCTGGGATTTTCACATACAACCATCACAGGATAGTGCGGAAAAATAAAAAAAAAAACATCCAGTGAGAGTCAGTTCTGCAAGCAGTTAACACCTTGTTGATGAGAGAGGTTAGACGACTGGTTTAAGCTGACAAGATGGCTACAGCAACTCTAAATAACCACTCTTTACAACCATGGTGAGCATAAAAGCATCACAGAACACACAACCTTGAGACAGATGGGCTACAACAGCAAAAGACCACACTAGGTTCAACTCCTGTCAGATAAGAACATGAATCTGAGATTACAATTAGACAGCTGAAGATTGGAAAAATGTCCCATGGTCTGCTGGATCATGTGTAGGGTCAGAATTTAACATCTGCACCGGGACTCCATGGACACAACCTGCCTTATGTCAACACTTCAGGCTGGTTGTGGTGGTGTAATGGTGTGGGGAATGGTTTTCTGGCACACTTTATACCAATCAATCATGGTTTCAATGCCACAGTCTCACAACACCTGAGTACTATTGCTCATCATGTGCATCACTTTATGGACACAAAGAAAAATCCTATCCAATCCTATCCAGTATTGATATGTTGTTTTTAATAATGGGGTCAGTGACTAATACACTGTAGTACATTATACTACTCCATCTAAGATGTTGGTGTGTATATTTACGTAGTGCAGGCTCTCAGTGGACCCTGTTCTGACTCATCACAGCTCCGGGAAGGTTTGCGTGTCCAATAAGTTAGTATATTAGTATCTTCTCATGTAGCCTGAGCCACCTACGTAACATGCATGCTGCAGACAGTTACAAGCACCGTTCAAGACTGTTTCAGTGTGATGAAAAGGTCATCGAGCAGCGAGGAGATAAGTCCTCCAAGTTATTGCATTCAGCAGATGTCAGTGTTATGTAACTATATTTAGCCCAGCAGTGAGTAATCATTTATCCGAGCCTGCGAGAGGTCCAAACTTAGCAGCAGGAGCCAACACCGACAATAAATCCCCCTAAAGAAAACACCACCCAGGTAAAACAGGGCTTTTCAACAAGCACTTGGACTGCTGAGGGTGGTGGCGATAAAATGAGACTAGACTGTCATTTTCTCTGATTCAGCTACAGCTTAAAGGATCTACCTGCGTCACAGCACCTGCACATGTGGGTCAATCAGCTGGCGATGGTGCAGTTATATAATGGAAGAGAGAGATACACCTCTATGGGACGAATTCAGTGCTAGCTCAGTGATTCTCCTGGCTGGATGATTGATGTTTTCTCAGTAGTTCTGTATAAATAAAACTATTATAAAGAGCATCACATATAGGCTTACCTGTAGTTTGTGATGTCATTAAGCATGTGTCCAATATACGAATAACAAGTGCCACATTTCAAGTTTTTCCACTAATAATTTTCCACTCTTTTTTTTCATGAGGGGAATCTCTGCCATCCATGTTAAGTTTAACGGTTCATATATGACAACAAGAGCCATCTTTTCTACCTGTTTAAAAAATGTCATCTGGCCAATACATAAAATGTCACATTATCCTCTGCAAATGTATCATTTTCATGCCTTTTTGACATTTTTGAGCTCAAAAAATCGACACATTGATACCAAAATCACAGTGATGTCTCCTTGTGATAACTGAGTTTACTAGTTAAGTTCACTAACAGTTCGCTACCTGACTAGCATTCAGGATCAAGTAGGACGTTTCCTAAATTAGGATGTTTCCAAAATTCATTTTATATATATATATTCATTAAAAAAACTGGCATAATTAAGGTAGGGTATGGACCTCAGGTCAGCTTTAATAGATTAATTAAAATGTTTGAATTATTTGACATTTGTAATGGTTCAAAACGTAATTTCAGTGTTTTAAAATGACATGTTTTAAGAGTACTTTAAGAGTAAGGGTCTGAGTTTAAGTACTGTACTATTAGAGAGCCACTGCTGGGACTTTAAGCAAGATACAACTCGTAACTGCTCAGTTATACACTGACAAAAAGACAGTATGTTTTTGGACTCATCAATGTACAAACAATGGGCCTCATTTATCAAGCTGGAAAAGAAGAAATGTGTTCGTAAATCATTCTCTGAAATGTGTACACAAGAAATATGGTATTGATGAAAATCTAGTTAGTTGGGAAAAACATTCATATCCTCTGAGAGCTCCTGAGTTTGTGTGATTTTTTTTTTGCTGTCAAGGTTAAATCTTGTTCATTTAAATTAGGGAAAATTTTGTGAAACTCAATTCATATTAGTGTGTCGACATGCTGCAGTGGCTGAGCTGCATAATTGAAAGATTTAGCGCACAACGTGCTTTGGAGGTGCTCTTTCACTGTTTAGTCATTTAGTGGAGTTTTGTGGGCGTCACTAAATGTAAACCGTCTGTGCCGGGAACGTGCTTTGAGTTACGGGGCTTTAAACGAGTCTGACGAGTCTAGCGTTAACCGAATTTTTGTAACTCTGTTAGGATTTTTTAGTTTAGTTTGGAATGCAAAAACATTACACAGAAAAAAAGTCTTTTCAAGGATGCTTAAGGGTTCGTTAGATAATTAAGTGTTCTTTCCTAAGCTTTCGAAAAAGGATTCTACCGCGATTCCAAAAAAGTTGGGACGCGGTGTAAAATGTAAATAAAAACAGTATGCGATGATTTGCCAATCTCATAAAGCCAGATGTTATTCACAATAGAACATAGGAAACATATCAAATGTTTAAACTGAGGAAATTTACCATTTTAAGGAAAAAATAAGGACATTTTGAATTTGATGGCAGCAACACGTCTCAAAAAAAACTCTTTTTTTAACAACAGTCTGTATAATGTCTGGGAACTGAGGAGACCAGTTGCTGGAATTTTGGGAGAGCAATGTTGTCCCCTTCGTGTCTGATACAGGATTCTAGTTGCTCAACAGTCCTGGGTCTTCTTTATCGTATTTTTCATTTCACGATGCGCCAAATGTTTTCAACTGGTGCAAAGTCTGGACTGCAGGCAGGCTCTAGTTCAGCACCCGGACTCTTCTACTACAAAACCATGCTGTTGAAATAGATGCAGTATGTGGTTTAGCACTGTCTTGCTGAAATATGCAAGGCCTTCCCTGAAAAAGACATCATCTGGATGGAAGCATATGTTGCTGTAAAGCCTGTATATACCTTTCAACATTGATGGTGCCTTTCCAGATGTGGAAGCTACCCATTCCATAGGCACTAATGCACCCCTATACCATCAGAGATGCAGGCTTTTGAACTGAGCCCTGATAAAAAGCCGGATGGTCCCTCTCCTCTTTAATATAAGAGAACGCAGAGTCCATAGTTTCCAAATCGAATTTAAAATTTCGATTCATCTGACCACAGAACAGTTTTCCACTTTGCCTCAGTCCATTTTAAATGAGCTTTGGCCCAGAGAAGATGGCGGTGTTTGTGGATCATGTTCACATATCGCTTCTTCTTTGCATGATAGAGCTTTAACCGGCATTTGTGGATGGCACTGTGAACTGTGTTCACAGACAATGAGTTCTGGAGGTGTTTCTGAGCTCATGCAGTGATTTCCATTACAGAATCATGCCTGTTTTTAACGCAGTGCCGCCTGAGGACCCGAAGATCACGGCCATGCAATATTGATTTTCATCCTTTTCCCTTGCACACAGAGATTTCTCCAGATTCTCAGAATCTTTTGATGACATTATGTACTGTAGATGATATATGTGAGATATTCATAGTCTTCGCAATTTTACGTTGAGGAACATTATCCTGAAATTGTTCCACAAATTGTAGATGCAGTTTTTCGCAGATTGGTGAACCTCTGCCCATCTTTACTTCTGAAAGACTCTGCCTTTCTAAGATACTCTTTTTATACCAAATCATGTTACTGACCTGTTACCAATTAACTTCCAGCTGTTTCTTTTTAGTAACACTTACTTTTCCAAGCTTTTGACCCTGTCCCAACTTTTTTGAGACGTGTTACGGCTATCAAATTCAAAATTACCTTATTTTTTCCTTAAAATGGTAAATTTCCTCAGTTCAAACCTTTGATATGCTTTCTATGTTCTATTGTGAATAACATATGAGTTTGTGAGATTTGCAAATCATTGCATTCTGTTTTTATTTACATTTATTTACATTTTACACAGCGTCACAACTTGCCCAACAAAGTACCCGTAACGGTTTTAAATTTACTACTCTACAAGGTTCCACCACACTGACACCTTTTTTTAGTACCTTTTTTTTCTTTTTCCTGAAAGAGTACTTACTTAGTATTTGAATTTTGCCTTACATATAATTTGTCCTGATAAAATATTCTGCTACAGGAATAAATATAAATGCAAATCTGAAGCTGCACCTTGGCTCTTTGCCCAATAAAAGATGTTTCATAAACTGTTTCAGCTCAAAGTGCTCCGTTATAAACTTATTGAAGCCTTCGCTGTTCATGGGTTTGACTGAAATGATGCAATATGTTGCAACCAGTATTTTTTTTTAAGTCCACTTTGCTGGCTAAGAAAACTGAGGCAAAATGGACCAGTAAACACCAAAGAAGTGCAGAGGTGCCTACCCATGAAAAGCTAAATTTAAATAAATAAATTAATGTTTTCATAATGATGAATCACAAGTCTTTGTAAATATGTCTGTAATTCTGAGCCAAATCAAAATATTGGGTATTTCAACTGAGACATTTGTGTCCCGAAACAAACAAATTCACACTGATTTTAGTTTCAGAAACCATCTGGTGGATAAAGGGGGGGGGGATGAAGCCCCCAACATTCTTGGTAAAACATCTGAAGTAGCCAGCATATGGATGGTTTTTCCTCAAACACACATCCACGTAATAAAGTTTGCCAGCCTGGTGTGTAAATGAAAGGTTGATTGATCCTGATGGATGCTTTTGCACAGCTGTAAACAGCTGTTCTGGTGATTTCTCAGAGATGACCAGTCATTTCTGATGTTACTTCCAAAGTTACTGCACTTCATCAAGATGGTGCATCAAAGCATCAGTCGTTTTGTATAACTGTGGCAATTCGTGAAACATTTTAGGAACGAAAGATGGATGTTACTGATGCTGATTCCCTACAAAACATGGATTGTTTGTACGTGTGGAACGCACCTTCATGGTTGAGGACATCTGTAATGAGGGTGCGTTCAAGCACAGTGCAGGTTTCAGAGATTCTCATCAGCACCACTGCACTGAAGGAAGGCATCCTCAGCTCATCCTCACCAGCCTCCACATTCCTCCACTACTCTGTTATGCGAAATCTGCCCACTGCACTCCATCTACAACCTCTTGTAATAGCCACACATCTCTCCGAGGCTTTATTCCAGGGTGAGATGTGGATGTGCCTTGTAAACTGACGCCTTCTTTCCATGGATTTTCTCTCGCGTTTCACTGACAGAGCCGAGTTCAGTTTCAATGCAGATACAACACACATCTCATCTACAGCAGACAAAAGGAGCACCCTGCACCTATTTCACCTTCATAATCCAGCCTAACAAACATTCCTTTATATACTGCATGTGTACCTATATATTCATAAAAGATACTGCACCATTCCTAGTTTTTCAATAATATTCCTGCACAGGTAAATTTCAGGTAAAATGAAACCTTTTGTTTTCCTACCTCCCCTCCACAAAAGCAGGCACTTGTTCGTAAGACGAAGATATCTGCAGGAAAATAACTGAAAATAAAGCCAAAGACATCGGTGCTGCCATGTATGTATGTAAAACGTTCAGAGCTGTTCTCCTCAAACGAAGACTGCCTCTTCGTAATCTGCCCTGATAACCGACCGAACCCTCTCTGTGATTGGCATGAGCGGCAGCCAATCAACGCGCCCAGGAGGACAACCGTGCAATCTGACCACGCCCCCTCGTTTTTTTGTTTTTTTTTGTATTATTTCTTTCATTATTATTAGCTCAAAGCGCAACACAAAGCATAAACATGTAGGTCAGCACTAGTAGGAAGTACACCCTATATCCTTTTACTATTAATTATGTAATACACTACACTATATATTGCCAAAAGTATGTGGACCCCTGACCATCACACTTATGTGCTTCTTTTATTTTTTTACATCCCATTCCAGATTTAGTCCCTGCTTTGCTGTTATAATAACCTCCACTCTTATTGGAAGGCTTTCCATTAGATTTTGGAGAGTTGCTGTGGGAATTTGTGTTCCTTCAGCCACAAGAACAATAAAGAGATCAGGCACTGATGTTGTATGAGGAGGCCTCGGGTGCAGTCAGCGTTCAAGTTCATCCCAAGGGTGTTCAGTGGGGTTGAGGTCTGGGCTATGTTACAGTTACATTTGTATAGCGATTTTCTAGAAACTCAAACCGCTTTACTTTGGGGCGGGGGGGGGGGGGGGGCACTCGAGTTCTTCCACTCCAACCTTGACAAACCATGTCTTCATGGAACTCGCTTAGGGCACAGGGGCGTTCAAGTTCCAGTGGAAGACAATATTTTATGTTACAGCATACAAAACCATCCTATACAATTCTGTGCTTACAAATTTGTTGGGGAAGGAACACATATGGGTGTGAAGGTTAGATGTGTGCAAACTTACAGTATATACATACAGTATATAACCTGAATTTGGACAGGACAGGTGAATTGATCTTCTCTATAGTCTTGATTAAATGTGGGGTCAAATAATTCCATTAAAGGCCATGTCCTACACAGAAACCCAACCCTGGCATGGAGAACCCCTTCTCCTGCATATTTTAGTGTGTTCCATGCGCTAACACATCCATTTCAGCTCAGGAAAGGGCAGTTCATTAGCTGAATTAGGGTTAGAATTTATGTAAAACATGGTAAACTGAGTATAATCAAGTCTACAGTTATCTAATTAGAGTGGTACATTGGCAGAAGAGGTAGTATTGCTGCATTACAGTTCCAGGGTCCACGGTCCGATCCTTAACTCGGGTTACTGTCTATGTGGAGTTTCACACGTTCTCCCCAGTTTCCTTCCTCCTCCCAAAAATATGCCGTCAGGTGGACTAGTTTTGTGATCCTGTGCCCCTGTAGCCTCAGATTCCTGTTCTTGTCTAAAAGGAGGGGAAATCGAACTCGAACCTCAAGATTTTGCATATTCATGAGTGAGTGTATGGGCGCAAGGTGGCTTAGTGGTCAGCACGTTCACCTCACACCTTCAAGGTTGTGGGTTTTATTCCCGCCGCAGTCGTGTGTGTGCGGAGGATGCATGTTCTTCTGGGAACTCTGGTTTCTTGTCCAAAGTGTATCAGTTGTGCCCTGCGATGGATTGGCACCCAATCCAGGGTGTACCCCGTCTTATGCCCCATGCTCCCTGGGATAGGCTCCAGGTTCCCCATGACCATGTAATATAAGCGGTATAGAAAATGGATGGATGAGTGAGTGTATATAATTTGTATCCAAATGATGGCCAAAAGTATGTGTACACCTGACCATTTAAACACCCCATTCCAAAACCATGGAATGGAGTTAGTCCCAGCTTTGTGGATATCTGGGAAGGCTTTGCACTAGATTTTGGGGATTTGTGCTCATTCAGCCACAAAAGTACAAAAGGTCAGGCACTGAAGTCTGGCAAAAAGCCTAGCGCAAAGTCATCCCAGAAGTTTTCAGTAGGGTTGAGGTCAGCATGAGGTCAGTGAAGGCAAATTGTAACGCTACAATGAATGGTGTGTTGGTCAGGTGTCCTCATACTTTTGGCCATATAATGTATGTAATTACATGTCTACATTTACAAATGCAAAACAAAAAATGTTTTAAATTGATTGCTTGAAGCTGATCAATTTAATTAAAAAAACAGATGGAATTCTATGTATGTTTTAGGTTTTATGTATTATTATTATTATTATTAGTAGTAGTAGTAGTAGTAGTAGTAGTAGTAGTAGCATTATTATTAGTAGTTAGTAGTAGTAGTAATAGAAGTATTAATAGTATTGGTAGTTGTTAGTAGTAGTTAGTAGTAGTAGCAACATTATTATTATTAGTAGTAGTAGTAGTAGTAGCAGTAGTAGTAGTAATTGAAGTATTAATAGTATTAGTAGTAGTTAGTAGTAGTAGCAGTTGCAGTTTTAGTAGTTGTTAGTAGTAGTAGTAGTAGCAGTAGTAGTAGTAGTAATAGAAGTATTAATAGTATTAGTAGTAGTTAGTAGTAGTAGTAGTAGTACAGTAATAGAAGTATTAATAGTATTAGTAGTTAGTAGTAGTAGCAGTAGTAGTAGTAGTAATAGAAGTATTAATAGTATTAGTAGTAGTTAGTAGTAGTAGTAGCAGTAGTAGTAATAGAAGTATTAATAGTATTAGTAGGTCTTAGTAGTAGTACTAGTAGTAGTAAATATTAGTATTATTATACATTATTGTACCCTCGTTGCACTATTATTACATATATTTAAAAACGTCTATATACCGCTATACATGCGGTTTTATTAAGGTATATAATTTTTGCACCGATATATAACGTGTATAAAATGCATATATATTTTGTTCTACAGAGAAAAAAAGGTACTCTTTTATAAACAGGCATTTCAGTGAACACCTATCAGACCTGCGCAGGACGCAACTTGCGCAAAGCATTCTGGGATCTCTCTTTCCTCCCCGGACATCCATCCAGCCGACATGGGTATGCGCCTTAGTCGAATTTAAACTTGCTTTAAACGCATATTAAACGATAAATATGCCTTTAAATACTAATATATACACCAGGATAATACAGTTATACCCGCGAACCCGTTGGTAAATCGTGTATTTGCCGTGTAGTTCTAAGTATTTTTTACTCATTTATTTCCCGACAACGTGGAGAGCCTCCACGCCATATTGTGAGCCAACATGGCTAACAGCTTCACTAAGCGCTCGTGCTGACGGATACAGGCAAAAATAATGTGAATTCAGTTATAAATCCGAATAAATTATTTAAAAAGTGTGCGTGTCGCATTTGAAGTGTATGATAGTGTTGAAATAAGACCGCAATGTCTCTTATTAAGCCGGAGGAATGAGTAAAGAGATGTTCTGAATGGCTTTCTCTGTGACATGAAGTGCACTATTACTTAATATTATTAATATTTACATTATACCTGCACTGTAACAACGCTATTTTTGCTAAGCTTTAGAATCCAGTCTCTGTTCTTCAGCTATTCTTGTGTATTGTAGGTAAGTGCCGTGGATTGCGTACCGCCAGAAAGCTGCGGGATCACCGCCGTGAGCAGAAGTGGCATGATAAACAGTACAAGAAGGCCCATTTGGGCACGGCACTGAAGGCTAACCCCTTCGGAGGAGCTTCACACGCCAAAGGAATCGTGCTTGAGAAAGTGTAAGTGCAGGGTTTCTAACTTCTATGGCATATTTTGTTCCAAATGAAGTGTCCTTAGACACATCGTAAAGGGGACAGTTTTTTTTTTTTTAAAGTGATCGTCATGATGTGTTGTAGGAAAATAAGCATCACCACCACACCAGGGTTGATTACTTTCCAATACCTGCATGCCAAAGAGTGCACTATTGTATCACTCTAAAATACTTGCTCCCCTCCTTCTTTTCCCTCTGGAAAATGCTTGTTGGATATTTAAGAAACTATTAAAAGTGCTGCCAGGTGTCTTTATTAATAATAATAATTATTATTATTATTTATTTTTATTTTTTACAAAATAATGCAATAATAGACAGTGGTGGCTTGACAGTTAAGGCTCTGGGTTACTGATCAGAAGGTCGGGGTTCAAGCCCCAGCACTGCCAAGCTGCCACTGTTGGGCCCTTGAGCAAGGCCCTTAACTCTCTCTGCTTCAGGGGTGCTGTGGTTCATGGCTGACCCCAACTTCCTGACATGCTGGGATATGCAAAGAAAAAAAGAATTTCACTGTGCTGTAATGTATATTTGACCAATAAAGACTCGTTATCATTAACCGTTCTCAACATGTGAAAAATATCCAGAATATCTGCATTTATTATGATGTCATTTTAGGTAGGTTTATCTCAATATATTGTGATTTCTCTTTATAGAGCAAAATTATTTTAATTGCTTAGGACACAGGTTGTTGGAATATAGTTATCGTTGTAATTATTCATATGTTGACTGCCGCAAAAACAACTGAAGCTCAAAGTTGTTTTTTGTTTTTTTTACTTCATGAACATTAAATCTTAGGATCTTAACAGTATCCAGCATTTCTTTCCTGAAGATTAGGGTGCAAATCGTTGCTGAGGTCATCGCTTCTCCTGAAATGACTCAAATGCTCATTGGTTTTAATTTTACACTCTCCATTAAAATTGAATGTTTATGGGATTTTTTGAATTTACTGTAATCTCTTCACGAGTTATTTCGTTTGGCCCTTCTTCACTGTTTAAGTGTGTTGTCGATCTCGAATGTAGCTTTAACAATTCACTTCCTGTTTCCTTTCACAGCGGTGTTGAAGCCAAGCAGCCCAACTCTGCTATTAGGAAGTGTGTCAGAGTCCAGCTTATCAAGAACGGCAAGAAGATCACTGCATTCGTCCCCAACGACGGTTGCCTGAATTTCATCGAGGTGCGTTTGGATTTTAAATTTTTTATTTGGCAGCTGAGTTATTGATTAATGTTGACCGCATTAATGAACTTCATACTCCTACAGCTGTGAGTTTGATGTTTGTTTGCGTTTACAGGAAAACGATGAGGTTCTGGTGGCAGGGTTCGGTCGTAAGGGACACGCCGTCGGTGATATCCCTGGAGTACGTTTCAAGGTGGTGAAGGTGGCCAATGTTTCTCTCCTGGCTCTCTACAAAGGCAAGAAGGAGAGACCTAGGTCATAAATACATAATGCCCAGAAAACAATAAATCAATGTTTTTCAAGTACACAAACTGTGTGGCTTGTATTATTATTATTATTATTATTATTATTATTATTATTTTTTAATAATTCAGCTTTTTGAAGACTTGATGTTATCATATTGGCCTATGGATTAATTTATACTCCAATACTAATAGAAAAATAATTTTTTCCATTCCAAATTTCCATTATCTAGACTTTGGATTGTCTGGTGTTTGTTTTTATTTATTCATTTATTATTTAAAAATGTTAAGCCAATGGAGTGATGGCCAGTATTACCCTAATCAGAGTAGGTAAGATTAAAAAATTCCACCACAGGTGTTGAGTGATCAATAGTTTTTTTCTTATTGTTCTAAAACAAATCATAACTGTGGTCTTTCTGTAAGCAGTACTGATTCATGGAAGGTAGTTTTTGAGCAGGGTCTTTAAAGATGGCTTTGTTAATACAGTGTCTGCTGCATATTCAGTATTCACCAAAGATTAAAGGTTTCAAACGTTTTTTGGTGGATTAATAAAAAAAAAAACACGCACAAAACATACTTTTGTTTGGGAGATTTTCTCACAGTAGTCTTCTATTTTGACCTGACCTATTGAGACTGAGGATTCTGCATCAAACATTTGGGATTGGTTGAAAACACAACCTTTAATAGGGCTGTGACAATTTCAAAAATGGATGTGCTTGGGGAGTATTTTTTTTTGCAGCCAAATATTCTGCATGGACAGTTTCCATTTGACCGTCTTAGTCAGATAACTAAGCATTAAATTGTAGTAAATACAAATAAAAACATTAATATCTGCACCTGTTTGCTCAGTGGTGTGTAAAATCCACACATACAGAAGTCTGTTCTGTAGCCAGTGCAGCTTCAAGAGAAATCAAACAGCCTTCTAGTTCTTGTATGTAACATGAACAAAAGCAAACTCTGCTTCCCTAAGTGACATGAGAAAAACTATGGTCTGTATCACAAAGGTAACTTACTGCAGTTTTATTTTTTATTCTTACACCATGAAAAAAAAATGGGTCATTGTTTATATCCTCGATTCCAATTGACTCCTGGAGACAGGAAACACTTCTACAGCTTCAAGGCCAAACTCTAAACCGAATGTTAATGCATAGGAGGAAAAATTATTGGATTCAGTGCATGTAAGAAGCTATTTAAGAAGAATTGCACCTGAAAGGCTTCATTACATGTATAATAGTTCATAATACTTGTGTAGATTTAAAGACTTATGATTAGATTGATAAATATATAAGCCATTACATGGCACTATGATGCATTACTTTTTTTATTACTGGACGTGACGAGTGAAACCGTGGAGAGTAAATGCGATGCCCACGGCTCTGAGTGAATGTAGGAAGTTGGCCTGCTGCCCTCTTGGTTGTGTGAAACCAACTGACCGCAAAGTCCCTGCTGTGCTTCATTATACAGACCAGACGGTGCTGAGCTGACTTTGAAAGCAAGGCCAGAACACAGCAGCTTCAATGATAGAAATATATATCAGCCATGTGGTACTAAGAACAAATGAACTTCCTTTTGGAAAATTTAGCATGGCTGTTTATCGCCTAAGGATTTCCCATGAAGCTTGTAATTATATTGTTGAATCTATAATTAGATCGATATGTCAAATATACCTATGAATATGCGATTAAGTTAATTTTGGTCATCAAAGCTGATCAGGTTATCTTGTGTAATTCCCTGGTGGTATATTTCAAGTGGTCCATGCTCCATGATTTTCATGAGTGTTATAAACATGATGTTGCATTTACACACATAGTTCATTTGGCTTGAGTCCCACATTTTCAGGGGCAGCTGCTGTTTCTGGAACATTACCCATCGAAGGCACATGGGTGTGAAAAGCCAACCGTATGCTCAGTTGCCTTTAACAGTGTCGGCACTCATGATTTTCTAACTGACTTCCAATGTTTTCCCATATGTGCTAAATTAACATTAAAGCAGTGGATCAAATTTGCCAAGGGGCAATATAAAGACAAGTTAATCTAATTACATACACTATCTGGCCAAAAGTTTGTGACACCTGAGCATCACACCCATATGTGTCACCCTTTTTAGAACATACCGCTCAGGATTTAGTCCCCCTTTGCTCTTATGGGAAGGCTTTCTACTATATTTTGGAGTGTTGGTGCAGTGTTCCAGTTCATCCCAAAGGTGTTCAATGGGGTTGAGGCCAATGTTCTGTGCAGGACACTGAAGTTCTTTCACTTTAACCTTGGAAAACCATGTCTTCACGGACATTCTATACAACTGTGTGCTTCCGACTTTGTGGGAACAATCTGGAGAAGAACCACATATGGTTGTGATTGCCAGGTGTCCACAAAACTTTGGCCATATAGTGTATGTCTTACATTTTTCCAACTATGATAACCCATTTATCCACAATTAGACTCCAAACTTAAAGGGCATTACAATTATACACTATATTTAAAAAATAGTTTATGTCGACGTTTTTTTAGTCGCTGTGATTTTTATCAAAAAGTTCTCTGTTCTCAGGCACTAATGATGACAAGAACTCAACATCCATTCTCGTCTCTCTTCTGGAATACTTTTCTTCTGTGTTTACACTGGTTTTCAAAACAGCTTCCTGTGCTGTAGTGTCACCAATCTCACCCTTTTGTGCAACAGCAGTGGCTCCGGGCACGTGATCTAAAGCTCAAATCTAATTGGACGGCCAGTTTCATCGTGGGGTGACGAGGAAAAAAAATCTTGCTTTGTCGCGCAGCAACAGATCGCGCCCGGCGTGAATAGCTCCATAGAAATCTATCGTTTCGATTCAAGAGCATCATCGCGTCATACATTAACACTGGGACTCCTTCATGGCACAGCTGATTTAGTGATGTCCACAAAACTTGAACAAGTGCTTCCTAATCATGGCATACAGTAAATCTTCCAATAATGCAGCTCAGCCATTGCAGCTCATCAGCTACCTCAGACACACGTTAATTTTAACTTGTTTTATAGGGTGCCATTACTAACCTGGAACCCCTCCCTCCATCTCTCCAAAATGGAACGACTAGTCTTATTTGTAGATTTAATTTGGATTGCTGTCATCCAGATCATTGCTATGAAATGAAGGAGTTGCACAAAATGTTCACTAAATGTGTATGTAATTTAAATAAATATATTACTGAGTTGAAATGATTAAGTTGAAACTGAAAATTAAATGATTGAGGCTCCTTATATGTAAATTTACACAAGCTCAGGAGCTTTCATAGGACGCAAATGTTTTTCAGAGCTAACTGGATTTTCATGAATACCACATTTCCAATTTTCCTTTTCATCTTTTACTTTTCAGCAAAGCTTCCTTGTTCAATATCGCTCTCTGCAGGTCACTACGCAGTTGCCTCGGCCCCTCACAGCAGTCACGCTCTAGCAATCAGACACGCTGCACTCAGTCTGTTCTGTAGGAAAGAACTATGTGATGTGAATAACAAATTGACAGATTTGACCTCAGCCAAGGGATGATTTGAAAGGTTGAGTTCGAAAATACAAATAAGTGACAATTAATAATCTGCTGTTAGTGTGGTTTTTTTTGGATGGTAGACACGTGCCCCCCCAAAAAAAATCTGTGGGCTTTGTGGCAGACATGCTTATCATGCCCTGCCAACGATATGGCAAGGTTGTAGCTATCCAGTCGTTGCGGCTCCTAGTGTCACCATGTTAACTCTGCAAGACAGAAACGTGACTCACTTGCGACGCAGACGTTCACGGAACACAGAAATGCCCACGTGGTATCAAGGCTATCATCTGTGGGACCCATGAACAGGACCATTTGCGTCCATTGGATGGTCTCTGCTACCCGGAGGGGTTACAGCCGCTTTGTTCAATAAATTGAATGGCACAGCATGGCAAGTATTGACCCTAGCTAATGAAACTGAGGAAGCCTTAGAAGCGATAGAGACAGAATTGGTCTCATGGAGGACTGTCGTGATTCGACATAGATTGGCCTTAGATACTCTATTGGCAGAAAAAGGGCGGTGTGTGTAAACGTTTAGATATCTCGTGTTGCTTCTATATCCCTGATTCATACCAGAATTTAACCAATATTATCGAAAACGTACGATCGGCAGTTCGAATTCCCCCTCGAACAGGAGAGATGGGGTTTGATTGGCTGAACTCAGTACTCGGGGGATGGGGCTCGTGGATATTAACCGTCTGTCTACCAATATGTGCAAATGATTCTTCTTGTCTTGCTCATTTTGCCTTGTATTGTTTCTCTCGTTCGGAGCAGTCTCTCACAGTCGTTGAAAGCAATCACGAATGACCAAGCGCTGATGTTGACAAAACGTGACTATGACCCTTACATAGACCAACCTGATTTGTATTTTAAGCCTGACTGGGTACTAGATCCTCCCAGCGACAATGGCGATGACGACCCAGTGACATCCATTTCACGTCTATTGTAAATATGCATTTGACCTTGACGATTCTCATTTCACTCTAAAATGAGCTTGCTTGACCACAGGATACTTTATATCCGTGAAAACAGCCTTAGTGCCATTATGTCTGTTTTATGATGAAATCAGTTGAACCGTGAAATGATTCTGAAGTTCTGATGTATACACAGCATAATAATTTCTCTGTTAGTTTCAGTTATCATATTTTGTAATTATATTTTGTAATACATATTTTGTGGTTGTTTTGTTGGGGTTGTTGGGTGTGGTGTTATAATGTGTAAAATGCAAATTTCCAATAAAAAGTTCTATGATCAATCATATTTTGTAATGATTAAAGGGGGAAATGTGAGGGAAATTATTTGTTTTTACTTTGTAATAGTTTTGTTCTGTTCTTGTTCTGTTAACGCCTAAGAAGGTCAATCATGTAATTTAGATTAGTACAGAATGTTTATCTGCTTACAGAGACACAAACATGTTTTTCTGTTAAGGGTTCAACCCTGAAACAAAGCCTGTTTGAACTGCCTCAAACTGCTCCTTATCGGTATGTAGAAATGTATCATGCCCTGCACTTCATATATAAAGTACATGTTCAGCACAAGCGCCCCAGAGCGTTCTCATTCTTCGTTCTCTTGCTTTCTTCTATTCTGCTTTTTTCTATCCTGCATTCTTCTATCCTGCTTTCTTCTATTCTGCTTTCTTCTCTCCTGCATTCTTCTATCATGTATTCATCATTCTGTGATAAACCTTTTCACCTGAGAGGACGAGTCTGTGAGTGTTGTCTAATTTCCACGACAATTGAAAAAAATTCTTGAAATTTAAAATACCTAGGTACAGATCATTTACTTAAAATTACTAGTAGATAAAAATTAGAGGAAGAAACAACAGACAGCTGGTGAATATTAAAGGATTTCTTTATTTTTTGACAAATGCAGATTATTAAAACATCTCTTAAAACATTTTCAGCTTTAATAGAAACAACCGTAAGATGGATTCTACAATCTACTCAGGCTTACAATGTTTTGGGGAAAGTCTAGATGACTCAAGAGTCATGATTCACACTATATTCAATATATGCACACACAGGTCTGCTACATCATCTTAAAAAATCACTGTTAAAGTTCATACCTTGACTCTATCGAAGTCAGATGTCCTAAGATTTTCATTCAAGAAATGCCTTTGATAAAATATAAATCAAAGAAAGAGATTAAAGTCACATAAAATCAAAACTGATCCTATTTATTTTCTTAATGCATGTTATTGTTATCAATTCATCCATATATTTAATGAACATACATACATACATACATACATATATAAATACATATATACATACATATGTATATACATACACACACACACACACACACACACATATGTAATTAATGTATTATGAGGACATCCCAAACAATGTTTTAATTAATATGAGAGGGTGTTTGGGGATAGTGTTGGGAGATAGAAACTATCATTAACTCAAAAGCATTACATCTTTGTAATCATAGACATATATAAACGTCGCATTGGCCCGTTGCTGCAATATGTCTATGCATCTGCTATATTGATCTGGGCAAGGCTGCCCTATAAACAACGTTTTTTTCTGGATAAAAAGCAATGTTTTTCTCAATTTCTCAATGATTTAAATGGTTTATAATCTATATGAAGTACAAAAAGTCCCCTCAGTTACTTAGAATAATTGTGGAGACATCTCTAATGTTATATAATTTAATATACATGAAATGTACATAAAGTTTTTTCCATTGGACTTTTTCCTGTCTCCAGCCCCATCATTTTAGCTTCTCTTGTGTAAAAAGAAATACAAGTGTTGGCACCCACCCTCTAACCTAGTGTGTTTAGACATTCAGAAGTACATGATGGGATGTGTACACATTCTCACCTCTTTTCAAACCAAATGAGCTAGCATAAGGGTGGCAGGGAGAACAAACCAACAGTCAAGACAACTGAGTAGCAAACAAGCTGGCTAAGGGGCTGATATGAGGGTGCTTAATGTGCTGCTTTTAAACCAAAAACTCCCCCTCTTTTGGTTGGGTTCTTGCCTTCCCATTGGTCATGTCCTGTCAGTCAGTTAATGGTGATTGCCACAGGGATCCACCTATAGGAAGACAGCCAGAGACAGAAGCGCAAACTGAAGAAAAAAGAGCAAGGGAGCACACAAATACAAACACACTGACACGTAACAATATTATATTATTATATTATATTAGACTGGTTTCAATCACAGAGTATGCACTGAGCAAATAATATACAGTAGGCAGAAGGCTACAGTATATGTTTCTGATATTTTATTTTTAACACATTAAACCTAAATATTTGTTTGCTTTTTTTAAGATACAAATTAAGAGCAAGAACATGTCATACTTGGCAGGCATCCGTAAAATTGTGGGGCAGGAGGATCTCCCTTTGATTTTAATGGTATTAGAAATGGAGCCACACTGAAAAAGATCTGGGTGTGGGCCGGCGGCTGGCAGATAAAAGCCATCAAGGTTTGGCTTAATGATGACCAGTCCAAGCAGTTTGGAGAACCTGCAGGGAAGTTTTCAGAATTTACATTTGAAGATGGAGAGCATTTCACCTCCCTTTCACTTTGGGGAAATGGAGCTGGAACACGTCTGGGTGCCATCAAATTCAAGACAAATCACTCCCGTGAGTTCTTTGCACAAATCACAGACTGGGGTCTGAAAACAGAATATCCAGTTGATCTTGGTTCTGGGATCTGCGTGGGAATCACAGGACGTTCTGGTGCAGATATGGATTCCTTAGGCTTTGAATTCATTAACACAATCAAGTCTACTAAGCTAACAAATGTTCAGTATCCCACACTTCATAGTGTGATAGCTAATGTGGCTGTTGAGGAAATCAAATCCACGACATACCAAAATAAGTCTACTCAAACTCAGGAATATAAACTAGAAACCTCAAAAACAATCATCAGAAAGTCCTCCTGGTCTGTTACCAACAAGCTTGAATTCACATTTAGTATGGAAGTGAAGGCAGGAATCCCAGAGGTTGTTGAAGTATCAGATGGATTCGGTTTCAAAGTGGGAACTGAGAGCTCATATGGTTTAGAGAACAGCGAGGAGAGAAATGAGCTGTTCTCTTTTCCTGTCAAAGTCCCTCCAGGGAAAACCGTGCATGTGGACATCACAATTGGCCGGGCTACAGTTGATCTCCCCTACACTGGCACAGTCCAGATTACCTGCTATAATGGCAGTGTGATGCAGTTTAAAACCAGTGGAAGCTACCAAGGGGTCACTTACACTGATGCAAAAGTAGTTGTGAAGGAATAAACAAAAAACCTGTAAATTCTAAATCTACAAAAATAGCTTAGTGCAGATGCAGATTTTTTTTTTGATTGGTAAAAGATTCATTTTGATTTAATTTGATTCTAGGTTGGTTTAAACTATTTTATTTGATTATTATTTACTGCTATGATGACTCCTCTGCTTCTTCTCAATCTGTGAAGATTTCAGTCAATAGTATTTTTCTCTTCATCTCACAGTTCATTTGTTGGTGCTAAATTTAGAGAGCTGTATGTTCATTTTGAATAAGAAAAAAAAAACAATGTGGCCTTTTTTGGCTGACAGCATATGTTAAAATATCTGTGTGAGTATTGTGTGACAATTCTTATGAAAAACGTTTTGCCAGGGCTTGTGCATACCTAATACTACAATGTTAAAATTATAGGATATAGTATCTGCGGCTAAAACACAGATTTACGTGGTCCTTGCACATATCATAATGCATCTTTATTCTTTCAACTCAGAGGGATCCGGAAGAACCAGAAGACCTGTTCATCATATTATATACTTTTATTAATCTTAAAGCAAAATTGATCAATTTAAACATACAGATTCCAGTAAATGGTGGTTCTGTGGACAGAAATGGCTTGTTGAAAAGAGAGGTCAAGGAGGATTGGCCAGACTGGGCAAAACTGGAAAAAAACATCACAAGAAATTTGATAATACCATTAAGATTTTCACGTGACAATGTATTCTTTTTGATTATTAAATTGACAGAGCATAATTTATAGCAGAGTACATGTAGTTGGACTGATATGAAAGTGCCATTTATAACAACGTTGCCAACCGTACAGTAACAGGCTACCATAAAGTACGCACTTCATTTGTCATTTGTATAGACATTTCAAGAATGATAATTATTTATTCTTATATTAAATGTCCTGTTCATTGTAATACTATGTAAATAAGTCCCTTACTCAGTATGCATGACTGATACAAGATTCATTTGAGACACTGCTGAAGTTACAAAACAATAAGTGTAAGAGTGTAAGAAGATTCAAAGCAGTTAGAACAAAAACAAAACAGGAATGGTAGATTTCAAAAAGTGAAGGAAAATATAATATAAACTGGTTGGAAGTCAACGTTCCCTCATGGGTTGAAGGTAAAACATTCATCCATCTGCCAAAAGTGCTTACATTTCACATTGCCATCTAGTGGTCTGAAGCTACACAGCTGTAATAGGGTTTTATTTTGGAGAAAGCATACAGTATATATTAGTTCTCCTTCTGCAGGTGCCAAACCCACACAGACACAATGCATAGACTTTGATAAATAAGTGCTACATGTCTCCTGAGTGAGAACTTCCAGCCTGCTATCCTTCCAGCCTGCTATCCTGCTAACTCCTTAAACTCCCAAGACCTGTCATCAGGTCTAGAACTACATTCCTTAGTCTAATAGATATAATACATGCATTTCCTATTCCACTGTTGTTAGTAAATGATTCATAGATTTACTGAATAATAATATAAAGCTAATGATAATATTATTATGTACTTGCTATATCTTAGCTGCAAAGCCCAGTGGATATACAATAATCAGCCATAACATTAAAACCACTGACAGGTGACGTGAATAACATGGATTACAATGGCACCAGTCAGTTCCCAGAACTGTGTGTCCACATCAACTTTGGGCCTCTGTGTGTCACTTACCTTGAGAAGAGATGGCACCAGGATGCACTATGGGAAGTAGACCAAGTACACTCCTTCATGGCAACGGTATTCCCTAATGTCTGTGGCCTCTTTCAGCAGTATAATGTGACCTATTACACTACAAAAATTGTTCAGGAATGGTTTGAGGAACATGACAAAGAGTTCAAGGTGTTGACCTGGCCTCCAATTTCCCTAGATCTCAATCCGATCAAGCATCTGTGGGATGTGCTGGACAAACAAGTCCGATCCACAGAGACCCCACCTCGCATCTTACAAGACTTGAAGGATCTGCTGCTAACGTCTTGGTGCCAGATATCACAACACACCTTTTAAGGTCTTGTGGAGTGCATGCCTTGATGAGTCAGAGCTGTTTTGGTGCCACAAGGAGGACCTACACAGTATTATGTAGGTAGTTTTAATGTTATGGCCGATCGGTGTATATTGCAGAGGATTACTGGGGCAGGCCACTTAAATGGCCTTGAACATGATCAGATATTTATAGCTGGGTCATGACTTAAATAAGAGTGCAGCTCAGTAGTCGCACAACATTTAACAGCAGGATAACTCTTTAGGTAAGCACAAATGTAAACATCATCATTGGGGATCATCATACAGTATGAAGGGGGTGTGACATTTTAACTATTCAAATAATTGTACTACACAGCTGCATGCTAATGGTGGATAATTGCTTACAGTCTTGCAAACACGTCATGATTAAGGTTTTGCTGTGTGTTGTTTATAACCACCAGGGGCGTAGGAGCGATTTTGAACCTGGGGGGGATGCTGAAATGCTAGGAGGGTTCGGGGCATGCTCCCTCAAAAATATATATTTTAAATAAAGCACTTAAATGTTAATTTCTAATGACTTTTAGGAACAGGATGTACTAATTGTGTGGTTGTAAGAGGGTATTTGCAGTTACAGAAGATTGAGAATACTCAGACTGGGGAGGGGCGATTGTAAAGACAAGGGTGCACAATCAGAGAGACCAATCAACCTACAGCAACCCACACTTGTAGCTACTAGATTCTGATCCCTGCGCTTATTATAGCAAAAGTTGTTTTTTTTTATTGTATGATGTTTCTAAAAGTTGTGGAATGGATTCATTTGTAGACTGTCCATCTCATAAATCCTTATAGACAGGCAGGCAATGTGAAAAAAAATTTGAGATTAGGAAAAAGTGGAGGGGACAAAACCTAGATTTTGAAATGTGTGGGGGTGGGGGACCCATGTATAATGGCTCCTATGCCCATGATATCCACAATAATGTTGACAAATTGGCAGAAGAAAACCCTTACAAATGCAATTGCATTCATTTAGTGCTCATTTTCAGTTGTTCACTTTTAGTTCAAGTTTACAGACCAGAATGAACTGCGTGGGATGAAGTTGGATAGCAACATCGTCAGTCTTCCAGAGTGATTTATTTGGAGCACACTGTTGATGGTGGAGAAGGTGTTTTGGAGTTCTCAGTTACTGCCACTATGGACTTTGAGATGTGGGGAGAGATTTTTGATGAAGATGTGGCGACTCAGTACATGATAGAACAGAGTCTTCCAGGAAACAATAATCAGACTGAATTTAAGGACATCTTATCTGCAGATGGATGCAGGTAAAATTTTGCATTAGAGAAATATTATCATCAATATTATCAAATATTATACATCTCAGATCTGTAACATATGAGCGGTTACCATGGATGGGAATTAAAATGCATTTTGAGTTTACTTGAAACTCTCTTATAATAAAAGTCTAAGGGCAGTTGTTTAGTTTAAAAATCACAAATGACTTTCATGAATTCTTTAATTAAAGATATTAGTTTAAATTAAGCTCTTAATATGGATAATTTTGGGGGACATGGTGACTTAGTGGTTTGCACATTTGCCTCGCACCCTCAAGGTTGGGGGTTCAAATCCTGTCTCCGTCCTGTGCACATGGAGCTTGCATGCTCTCCCCATGCCTCGGGGGCTCCATCTGGGCACCCCGGTCTCCTCCCTTTTGCACTTAAGGCTGATTAGCAATTTCCAAATTGCGTATATAGGTGTGTGAATGTGTTTGTGATTGTGCCCTGTGATGGGTTGGCACCCCGTCCAGGGTGTCCCCTGCCTTGCTCCCTGGGGGCTTCCCGCAACCCTGTGTAGGATAAGCGGTATGGAAAATGGATGGATGTATAATTTGTCTTTTCTGAAATGGGATATAACCATATAAACCATATAATAGCTTTGGTAAGATGTATTTCATTCTATTATCTGTATACAATACACTCATTATCTTGGGAGAGTAATGATTGCTGTTACTCAGTTTCGCATTGTTTAGCTGCATATTTAAAAACTTTTTTCCATGAAATTCAACAAGTTCAAGTAAAGGAGTTTCCTGTTTTCCCCCTCAGTAAAGCTAACATGCCGAAATTTTTACCAGTAGTGATTGAACATGTACTAAAGATGTGATGGATAGAAATTAGGTTGAAAAACAATGAAGTATTCCTTTAAAGGCTTTCTTACATTCAGTCTGTTTGTCCACAGGATAATACAAACTAGTCCAGAAAGGGATAAAATATCCAGTGCCATTAAACGAGGTGAGAATATTTAGAGAGTGTTTTTGAGAATTAATCATGTACTGTATGTTCGGGTAAGTCATTTGGCTTTGTTGTTTGTATATCAGGTGATGAAGCTGAGCTTCGTAAGCTCACAATCCACCAGTCTGCTTTCTCTGAGGAGGACAGTGCCGGCCAGATTCCCTTACATGAGGCAGCAATGCAGAACAACCAGTACATCCTGGAGATCACTTTCAAAGGTCAGGGGAGAAATTATCTGTTGTTCCAGTGAGCAACTGGCAATATGATGTAAAGTGTTACCATACTCACACTACAGATACACATATCTCTGTAAGGTGAGAGTTTAAATGCTGTTACAGATACCATGACCGTTTTTTCCACAGCATCTTCCACAGACGCAAAGTCTAGAATAACTCATCGGGGCAAGACAGCCCTCTTTTCAGCTATAGAGAAGGGTCTCTTGGAAAATGCCTGCTACCTTTTGGACAACGGGAGCAGCCCAGATTGCCTGGATCATGATGAAGACTCACCTCTTTTCATTGGTCAGTGAAAGGAGGCATCTTGAATCAATGTAACAGGTTAATTATAGTCTTAATTATAGGTTTCTTATATTTGCAAATAAATAAATGCCAGTTGATATTAGAGAAAAGCATCCTATTGCCTGATCTTCATGTGCTTTTGGTTTTAGCTATGTTAGCATAGTCAAGACCTGTTTAGTATCCAACATTTGGTTCTTATTTTTGCACTGGTACTACAAGGCGAATGTAGCTTCCTAGAATGGAGTTCCTTCTCACCCTAAATGTTTTTCTGTAAATATCTGCACGCATTTGTCATATCACAGCAAACCAGTGACTACATTTCCCATCCTGCACTGCAGCCTTCAAACATGGCCACCATGGACTGCAATTCCCAGAACACTCATTCATTCTAATCACGCACACCTGCATCCAATTTCACACACTCACTCCACAGTATAAAGAGACAACGTCTAATTCTATGTCTAATTATGTCTAATTCTAACAGTGTCTTTGCAAAGTACTAGTGTTAGTACCAAGCGATTACACCCTGTTCCTTATTTTGTTTCATGGTTTTTGATCTTATTCTCGTTTCTCATTCTCGATTCTAGCCTTGCCCTGTTTATGCCTGTTTGCCAATCGCCTGACCCTTTGCCTGTTTCTTGACCTCACTATTGACTCGTGTTTTGGATGTGTCTGCCTGTCTCTCTCTCATTAAACTCTTATTTGCATTTGTATTTGTCCTAACCTTCTTTATGAAGAAAATGTGACAGAATATTTCGCCTCAACATGGAAGCAGCAGGAGAGCAAGGAGAGTGTCACGCCGGAGTACATGGATTGTATGACTACCTGAGGCAGCTACAATGTCTAAACTGTGATAATCTGGGGGGATCCAGAACATCTTACTGCTCTCAGGAATGTTTCAAGGGCAGATGGCTTGCCCGCCAATGGCGCCGCAAGAAAGGAAAAGCAGAGCTCCAACCTGAGACCCATGAGGTGGTCTCACCTGCCGAGCTCCAGCCAGAGGTCAACGTGGTGACCTCATTCCCAGAGCTACAACCTGAGACCCATGAGGTGGTCTCACCTGCTGAGCTCCTGACGGAGGTCAACATGCCGACTTCATCTCCAGAACTCCAACCTGAGACCCATGAGGTAGTCTCACCTGCAGAACTCCAACATGAGACCCACGAGGTGGTCTCCTCTACAGAGCTCCAGCATGAGACCCACAAGGCAGTCTCATTCCCAGAACTCCAGTCTGAGGTCAACGTGGCGACCTCCTTACTAGAGCTCCAACCTGAGACCCACGAGGTGGTTTCACCTGCCGAGCTCCAGTTGGAGGTCAACGTGGCGACCTCATCTCCAGAGCCCTAGTCGGAGGTCAACGTGGCGACCTCCTCCCCAGAGCTCCAGCATTAAGTCAAGTTCAAGTCAACCTCCCATGCCACATTCACGTCCAAGGTGGACAAGACGTTCTCTCAAGCCAAGTTCCTGTTAAAGGTCGAAGAGACGACCTCTCAAGCCAAGTTCCTGTTAAAGGTCGAAGAGACAACCTCTCAAGCCAAGTTCCTGTCTGAGGTTGAAGAGACAGCCTCTCAAGCCAAGTTCCGTTCCGAGGTGGAAGAGATGTCCTCTCAAGCCAAGTTTCTGTCCGAGGTCAAAGAGATGGCCTCTCAAGCCAAGTTGCATTCCGAGGTCAAAGAGATGGCGTCTCAAGCCAAGTACCTGTCCGAGGTTGAAGAGATGGCCAACCCAAGCTCTGGTCACGCCCAGTTCCTGTCCCAGGTCGAAGAGATGGCCAACCCAAGCTCTGCTCACACCAGTTCCTGTCCCAGGTCGAAGAGACGGCCAACCCAAGCTCTGCTCACACCCAGTTCCTGTCCCCGGTCGAAGAGACGGCCAACCCATTCTCTGGTCACGCCAAGTTCCTGTCCCAGGTCGAAGAGACAGCCAACCCAAGCTCGGCTCACACCAAGTTCCTGTCCCAGGTCGAAGAGACGGCCATCCCAAGTTCTGCTCACTCCCGAGTCTTCTAACAAGGTCTTTGTGAAGTACTAGTGTTACCACTGTACCAAGCTATTATACCCTGTTCCTTGTTTTATTTCATGGTTTCTGATATTAATCTCGTTTCTCGTTCTCAATTCTAGCCTTGCCCTGTTTATGCATGTTTGCCAATTGCCTGACCCTTTGCCTGTTTATTGACCTCGCTATTGTCTCGTGTTTTGGATGTGTCTGCCTGTCTCTCTCTCATTAAACTCTTATCTGCATTTGCATTCGTCCTAACATTCATTATGTGGAAAACGTGACAGCATTCAGTTCTCTAGTGTTGTCCCAGGCTCTGTGATGTGGTTTAGGACACAGTGTGACTTATCATAGTCTATAAACATAACAAAACTTACTACAAAACTAAAACTATAACTCAAGTTCTTAAGTTTTCTTAAGTTTTTGTAATCAGGGACACCTTTTACTGTAAAATTAAATGCATGGACATAGCTCCAGTGCAATCATTAGACACCAAACATTTTCTGACTGATCAAATACATTTGAATAACGTAGAAAATTGTGTAATTACAATTGTCTTGACTTGTAACCACTAGCAGTGGCGGCTGGTCAATAGGGGGTGCAGCCCCATTCATGTTATCCAGAGAAAAAGGCTACATAAACATGTTGAGATGTGTATATATATATATATATATATATATATATATATATATATATATATATATATATATATATATATTTAACAAGTTAAATATATATTGCTAAATAATTCTGAAATAAAATGACTTAGTCGTACTATTCGCTTGGTAGTCATGTTAGCACTTATTAAAAAATCAAAAATTCAGCAGTGTACTTTGTTTATCTGTGTGCAGGGTGCCGGCCAAATGACTGTGTATGTAGGTCCTTAGGGTGCATCTGAAATTGCGTACTACCCTAATACGCAGTAGGTGAAAAGCAGTACTCCAGGGGGGTAGTATGTGTGAATTCTCAGTAGTCCGGAAACAGTAGGCAAGAAATACCCGGATGGTGTACTGTTTCCGGCGAAATTTTGCAGTATGCAACCAATGGACACTACGTGAGTCAAAAATTTCCATAATGCAACGGGACTGGTGTGGACGAGCTCAGAAAAAAATCATGGAAGACAGTGCATCAGCTCTTTTTAAGTATTAAATGTTGGTTAAACATGACTTGTTTAGCAATATCCAAATAAATTGTTATCTTAAAGGTTTAAACAGTTTTTTGAGTGATTAATTTGATTAGTTTATTACTAATAATAAACCCACGTTAAACTCAAATTCACTGATTCGTGGTATCTTACTGCATACTTTAACAGTTTAATAGCTAAGTAATGATGATACATTGTTTTATCACCTGTTAAATGACTATTTAACAATTAGATTCAGTCCCGCATTACTAATGGTTGTGTTATTTAGTTTGTTTATGCCCTCCCCAAAACTGTTGTCACCAGCCGCCACTGACTACTAGATATATCCCTTTATCAAATCGATTTTTTAAGCCCGTGTCTTTACGTTCTCACAGCTATACGAAACAACCACTATGACATGATGAAGCTCCTTCTCTGCTTCAAGGCCAACGTAAACCAAAAGTTGGCGCACTGTAGAACGGCCATTCATGAAGCTGCTCATTTGGGCCTGACAGATTTTGCAAAGTTGCTGCTAAAGTCTGGAGCTGATCCTGATCCCAGGAGCACAGACGGCCTCACGCCTCTGGCCCTGGCAGCGCAAGCTGGCCACCTGGAGATAGTGCAGGAACTCCTATGCCGAGGTCAGGAAGTGTGTGTGTGGGAATACTAAGCACTAACATAAATGACAGTTTAGCATTGATTTAGTTTGAGGCACTCGAGACAGGATTACTTGGGCAATATCATTTCATTCCTATTACAGTAGTTTTTTGTGTTGTTTTTTTTTAAAACACCAACTGATGATTCCCACCTCTGCACTGTGTGTGCGGAGCTTGCATGTTCTCCCGATGGTTCAGGGGTTTCCTTCGGGTAATTCGGGTTCCTCCCCAAGCCCAAAGACATGTGTCGTAGGTTGACTGGCATTTCCGAGTTGTGCCCTGTGATTGGTCGGCACCCCATTCAGAGGTATCCCCTGTCTAATACCCCAAGTTCCCTGGGATAGACGCCAGGCTCCGCTGTGCCCCTGTGTAGGATAAGCGTGATAGAAAATGGATGTTTGGATGAATGGATTTTAGGAGACAAAAACGTGCTGTATAAAAACATTAGCTTTTTTTTAATACTGATTTCTTGGTTATTTACTTTAAAGCAATTGTATTTGGACTACAGGGGCTTATGTGGATTCTCAGGATCAAGACAGTGCTACTATCCTTTATGAAGCTTCTGCATCCGGGAACCCTGATGTCATCTCTCTGCTGCTGGAGTATGGTGCTGATGCTAATATACCCAAACACTCAGGCCACCTCCCGATCCACAGAGTGGCCCATCACGGATATGTGAAGTAAGAGGCATTTCTGACTACCATTGAGATTTCCAACAATATGCAAATTCACAATAACAGTGCATGTGTGGCCCTTTTTAGCATTGCCACAAGGGTAAATTTCTACTGCAGGATACTTTGTTCATTCATTAATAAATAACCCTCTTGTTTGGTTCAGTACTTATTAATGGATGTCTTATTGATGCAGAGAGGGTTGTTGGTTTTTACCAGTTGTAACATTTATATTAAAATACTATAATATAAATGAAGAACATTAGATTTTAGATTTAAACAAAAGATGGAGAATGTGTTAGAGGAGCTAAAATAACCTCCTCATTTTATGGTTTGAAAAAGCCTGTCTTACACCAACAATCATGTCATGGTCAAAGTCACTGAGATCACATTTTTCTCCATTCTTTTCTTAGAGCTCTAGCTCTCCTGATCCCTGTGACCACACGGGAAGCAGTGGAAGAGAGCGGCATGAGCCCCCTGCACTCGGCAGCAGCTGGTGGACAAATACAGTGTCTCAAGATGCTCCTCAATGCCGGCTATGACCCCAACTTCATGCTTCACCCTCGGGTGAGGCGCAATTATGACGACCAGCGCAAGTCCGTCCTGTACTTCACAGTAACCAATGAAGATATGTGCTCCACCAAGTTGCTCCTGGAGGCTGGTGCAATGCCCAACCAGGACCCAGTAAAGTGCTTGCAGGTGGCCTTGCGCCTAGGAAACTACCAACTGATCGATACCCTGCTGAGGTATGGTGCCAACGTCAATTACTTCTCCAGGGTGAACACCACGCACTTCCCTTCAGCTCTGCAGTACGCCCTGAAGGATGAGGTTCTGCTTAGGATGCTCCTTAACTATGGCTACGATGTGCAGCGCTGCTTTGACTGTCCATATGGGGACAGCGCTCACGTGCCTGATGATTATAAGGGCTGGAGCAGTACTGTTATCAAAGATACTATGGTGAGATGGGGTTTGCACAAATTCCATTATGAGGCTACACAATTCAGATGGTTAAACAATGATTCTGAGAAGAGGGATGACTTTGCACTAGTTGATCTGCCAGTATACTGTATGTGTCTGACATTTGCTTGAGACTAACTTAGCATACAAGTAAAAGAAATCTATCTCACCCAAATATCTACATCCAGTTCTTTAATGATATCACACAGACTTGATGTGGTTGAGGACTCAGTGGGAGCTACTTTTATATATAAACATGAATAAAATGTCACCATGTAACTGAAGACTAACATGGGACAGAGATCTTGGAAAAATATAATCACTTTTCCCCCATCCATCCATCCATTTTCCATACCGCTTCTCCTGCACAGGGTCACAGGGAGCCTGGAGCCTATCCCAGGGAACTCAGGGCACAAGGCAGGGTACCCCCTTTACAGGGTGCGAATCTATCGCATGGCACAATGTCAATCAGTCTACAATGCTTGTCTTTGGACTAGGGGAGGAAACCCGAGTACCCGGAGGAAACCCCCAAAGCACGGGGAGAACATGCAAGCTCCGCACACGCAGGGCAGAGGTGGGATTACAACCACCAACCCCAGAGGTGTGAGGCAAACGTGATTGCACGATGCCATTTGAAGCAAATATATCAATATTCAGGCATGTATTCATTTAAAAATGGGTGAGACAGACTATCATTGCTTGTTAGCTTCAACTCCAGTCCCAAACGAAAGAAGCAAATGTCAGACAGCAAGCATGGCTGATCCAGAACAAATGGCTGATCCACAACATTTGGCATGGAAAAGTCTCTAAATTAGATGCTTCACTGAATCATTACCTTCTAAATACTTTTTTATTACCTGTTGTCATTTTTTACATCTGTGACGTTCTTCCTTCCTGCAGTTCTGTGAGGTGATATGTGTTGACTTTCTGAAGCACCTCTCTGGAAGCTTGGTCCGTATCATGCTAGATTATGTTGACCATGTCAGGTTTTGCTGCAAAATTAAGGCAATTCTGATGGAGCAAAAACAGTGGCCAGAAATCTGCAAAATTCAAGGTGAACATATGTGTGGTGTGGTATAGATTTATAGGCTTCCTTTATAACTTTCCTTAATAACTAAATTTCACTGGAATATGGGTAGGCAGGTCACCATCCAATTACTAATAGATTACACTTCCTGTCCTGAATCCTCCAGAGAACGTGCGCTGCTTGCAGCACCTGTGCCGACTAAGGATCAGGAGATGTTTGGGACGGCTGCGTCTCAGAGCTCCAGTCTTCATGAGCTTCCTGCCTCTGCCGAACTACCTGAAGGAATACATCTTATACAAAGAGTATGATCTTTATAGCCAGAGTTGCTAGGAACAGTTAAAATCACGCAGAACTGTTCTTTATTCCTACAAATGTTTGTGTGAACAGCTGGGCTACTTTTAGCACCTAAATAATTGTGAATATGTAGATCAGTGTATAGATTGGCATTAATGAACACATTCAAATGAAGCTGTAATTTTGTTTGTTAAGATGCTGTCTAAATTAATCATGTTACATGCGTTTTGTATTAAGAAGATAAATATACAGAGTAGAGGTCGACCGATACTGGATTTTACCAATACCAATAACTAATTTAAAGTAAAGTAAGTAACTAAAGTAAAGTAACTAAGTAAAAAATGTTATTATGTGTTTATTACAAAAAGAAACAGTACTGACTGTACCATGAAAATGTACTGTACTTTCATTACTGAAGTTTTTATTTATTACTGAATATATATATATATATATATATATATATATATATATATATATATATATATATTTAATTTTACTTCTATACCGCTTTTTACAATGGACATTGTCTCAAAGCAGCTTTACAGAAACATATAAACACGGGATACATATTTTAAATGTGTGAGTTTATCCCAATTGAGCAAGCCGGTGGTGACGGTGGCAAGGAAAAACTCCCTAAGATGTTATATATATATATATATATATATATATATGTGTGTGTGTGTGTGTGTGTGTGTGTGTATATATATATATATATATATATATATATATATATATATATATATATATATATATATATATATATATATATATAAATTATTAATAAATCTAAAGGTAAATGAATGTAACACTCCAATAACTAATAAAAATAGAGACATCTGAAATGAATCAAAAAGCGCTTCAAATAACACAACAAAAATTGTCAATGATAGTTTTATTTCACCTCTGGAGGTCGCTCTCATATTGTATAATGACAGCGAGACCCTTTTCAGCCGCTCCCACAATGGATGCAACCAGGGAAAACAATCTGTGTGGGTTTTTGCCGATAACCAACACTTCCAGTAATCGGTTATCGGTGCAGATTAATCGGCAAAACTGATCGATCTGCGAAAACGATCAATCGGTCGACCTCTAATACAGAGTGTATGTATACTTTTTCCTTGTAGCCAGGCTTTACATTTGTAAATGTATTTATCTCAATTTGTGACTTTGCAACAAATAAAGAAAATCCTAATTTTCTGCGTGGTTAATGTTGTCACCTTGAATATGGATGGTAACATTAGCTAGTATATTTCTTGTAGACAAAGTGTTTTGGTGAGAGAGGACCTTAGCAAGTGAGTGGCCACAGGGATGCTAGCTGCCACCCTGGATATAACCCATGCCACATATTAAGTTCTTGTCCGATACCAGTCAGAACCACAATTTGGACCCTACTGTGGCTAATTTCCTGTGGTCCGAGTTCGGGAAGAAGTTCTCGCAAATATATAATTCAATGCAAAGCTTCTTAGTTTAATGCTCAAAAAGCATAGCCTATATACACAAGAGATAAGAGGATAGGAGCCAGGGAAACGGGAAAACAAACTTTATTGAAGGACATACTTCCTTTTCTTGCACCAAGACATCATGACACAGACTAGAGACCTTCAGAATTGAGACACAGAGATCATGACATAAAACTTATCATTGCCCTCTTAGGTCTTAAAGTGACCTGCGCATGATCTCTGTGGACACTCTACAGAGCAGAACAGATCAAATTTGTGTGTGTATTTCTAATACAAAACAGAGCTATATGTGTATGTGTTAAATGGGATGAGAAGAGCCCCCCTCAGGGCAGCTTGATTGTGAATGCTCCCCTTTCTCATCTGTTGAGGATGCATTAAGGTGAGATGTGATGAGGCCCCCTAAGGGCTGCTTGATAGCAGTATTGTCTCTTATCACAGCTGGACAGCGCTTGAGGCGGCTAGCGTGAATCCACTGGGGTTGTGAATCCGTGAGAACTGCGGTGCGTATGACAGCTATCATACAAGTTGGTAGTCCATAGGCTGCTTCACCAACTTTTCATGGTTTCAGGGTCTTGGCGAGAACTGTGTCACCTGGAGGAAAGAGTGAGTAGGCTGTTCTGTGGGCAGATGGAGAGTAACAGAAACATCATCATATAAACTGTTAAATTTTTCAGTGAGAGCTTGAGTGTATTTGCCGGTGATCACGTCACCTGGGTTACCCTTAATTCATGGAGTGGGAAATAGTCTGCCCATAATGATCTCAAAAGGAGACAATTTAATTTCCTGATTAGGAGTCATGAGGAGTTTGCATAGGACAGCAAGTAGTAGATCGGCCCAATTACTAGAACCTACAAACTAGAGGGGTTCTCTAAGAGCCCCTTAGTAAGGCATTCCTTAATGGTGCGATTTTTTCTTTCCACAATCCCTGTTCCACTAATGAACAGCTAACTCATTCCATTCAATCTCTTCTACCTACCAAAACTGACCCGGTACGATTTGCCTTACCAGATAAGTTTGATGGTTCAGCGGATAAATGCAAGGGGTTTTTGCACCAATGTCAGATATATTTCTCTAATCAGCCTGAGGTTTTCTGACAGGAAACGACTAAGTGTTTGTTTATGATGACTCTACTCACTGGGAAAGCACTGGATTGGGCATCAGCTGTCTGGGACATGATATTGCTTTGAAGTCGGTCTTCCGTGAGGGGCTTAATCACAACTTACAAGTGAAACTTGCATACCAAGATGACACTACTAGCCTATCTCAATATATCAACTTGGCAGATATGATGGATAATTTCATTAGAAATAATCCTTGATCTAGAGTGTCTCAAGCCTCTTCACCACTGATCGCATCAGTCATTCAATCAACTCAAGAATCACCAGAACCCATGCAAATTGAATATATCAGGGTGTCATCAGAGGAATGCCACTGACGTTGGGGCATGTGGGCTGTGTTTCTACTGCAGACAATCAGGTCGCCTATGTGCTGCATGCCCTACTAAAACCAAGACCTCCAGCAAAGTACTGAGTGAGAGGGTTTCAGGCAAAGTTTGAAACTACCACTAACAATTGATTTTAACGGAAGTTCTAACTATGTTTCAGCATTAGTGGATTCTGGGGCAGCTGTAAATCTAATCCATCATGAACTCATCACTGAATATCATGCACACCATCCATCAACATAACAACCGTCGACAATGAACCCATAGGAACACGCATCACACAACAAACCATACCTCTAACTATATGAACTGGTCTATTCCACACTGAGATGATTTCATTATATGTAATATCCTCCCCAAGGAACTAAATCATTCTGGGCCGCCCATGGTTAACTGTACATGATCCCAACATCTCCTGGGCACAAGGTGAACTCAAATGGTCAGGTTTTTGTCAGCAAAACTGCTTTCAGTCTGAGGTCACTCTGCCATGTCTCTACACCAACATAGACTACGTTTACATGGACAGTAGTAATCTAATTATTGACCTTAATCTGAATAAGATAATAATGTGATTAAGGTGTTTACATGAGTCACTTTTAGAATACTCCTGTCATGTTCCCGTTTTACATGTTTTAGAACATAATTAGATTAACAGCCCACGTCATTACGTCACTGCGCCACGCCGTCCAACGTCCCTCCAGAATTTCACGTATCAACATACAGTTCATCTTCGTTATACAGTTTTGGGTGTTTTTATTTTATTTTTTTTTACGAACGCTTTAAGTGCAGTTAATTATTTCTCATGCTATACGTGCTAATAGACAACTGCTTGAAGTGGTGGGTGTGTCCCAAATCGCGTAGTTACCGTCTATATAGTGGCAGAGATACATGTATTTTTCCCCACTACAGGCCTATAGTAGGAAAGTATGCGATTTGGGACACAGCCGAACTCTCTTGTTCGCCGTAAAACGTAAAACTGCCATGTGTGATCGTGTCCTGTTGCAAAATGCGGTGAAAACTCCCACACGACGTTCATAATGTGATTAAGGTGTTTACATGTCACTACTACACGTCCATAATGCGACTAAAACAGGAGTACTCCACCTGTCTTAATTAGATTATTGCTTACTTCCATTATGACCTTAATTAGATTAAGGTAAGTAAAAATTGCTGTTTACATGGTAGTTTCTTAATTAGAGTATGGTCTTAATCGGATTAAGAGTGGATTATTGTTGTCCATGTAAACGCAGCTATAGAAAGCCCCAATGTTGAAGTTCAAACAAAGATTCCAGAGGAATATGCAGAGTTTGCTGAGGTTTTTAACAAAGTCAAAGCATCCCAACTTCTCCCTCACTGGCCTTTGGATTGCTCCATTAAACTCCTACCCAGTGCAGCTCTTCCAAAATGCAAGGTACCCACTATCACTATCACTTCCTAAGACTCAGGCTATGGAAAATTTTGTCAAGAAGGCATTAGCTTCAGCTTTCATACGCCCTTCCATGTCCCATGCTGCAGCAAGATTCTTCTTTGTGTAAAAAAAGGATAGCGGCCTCAGACCCTACACTGACTCAATTCAGTGTAATATAGATATCCACTGCCATTAGTTCCTTCAGTCCTGGAACAACTACGTGAAACTCAAATTTTCACCAAATTAGACCTAAGAAGCGCATACAACTCATCCGAATAAGAGAAGGATATGAGTGGAAAACGGCTTTCTTACCACAATGGGGCGCTATGAATATTGGGTCATGCCATGTGGCCTAACCAACTCACCAGCGGTATTCCAGTCATTCATAAACTAAATCTTTAGTGACCTCCTAAACCAGTTTGTCATCGCCTACATGGATGATATCCTTATTTACTCACAACCAGAGCACAGCACATTCAACATATGAAGACATTCTTGACTCTACTACGAGAGAACCACTTGTATGTTAAAGCTGAGAAATGTGAGTTTCACACCACCAGCACAAATTTCCCAGGATACAATATCAGTTAACAAGGGATGGAGATGGATATGTCAAAGGTCAAGGCAGTAACAGAATAGCCATGTCCCATGACTATCAAAGGACTACAAAGGTGCCTAGGCTTTGCCAACTTTTACATACGATTCATTAGAAACTATAGCATCACCGCAGCCCCGTTGACTTCCCTCCTAAAAGGTAAACCCGAAAAATTACAATGGATTGACTCAGCACAAACAGCATTCAAAACGCTCAAGACCAAGTTTACCACAGCCCCTATTCTCAAACACTCTGACCCTAACCTTCCATTCATTATAGAAGTGGATGCTTCTGACTGTGGAATAGGTGCTGTTCTCTCACAAAATCACAGCACACTGGGTTGAATGTATCCATATGCTTTCTTTTCCAGGAAAATAACCACTGCAGAGCAGAACTATGATGTGTGCAACAAGGAGTCTCTCCATGAAAGCAGCATTAGAAGGCTGGAGACACTGGCTGGCATACCCATTCCAGGTAATAACAGACCACAAGTATTTAGAATGCAGTGAGAATGTGAAATGTCTGAACCCAAGACAATCACGATAGTCATTATTCTTCACAAAATCTCACAGTTAGACCTCTCCCCAGCAGCAAAAACAGCAAAGCAGATGCCCTCTCCAGGAGGTATGACCCTTCACATGTCCCTAGTCACCAAGCCTCAATTCTACCACAATCAGTCATTATTGCCCCCATCCGATGGGACATCATGGAAGAGATTCAGTGTGAACAACAAACAGATCCAAACCCATCAGCATGGTCTCCTGCCAAACAATATGTACCGTGTATGCTCCAACAACACATTACCTAGTGGGCTCATATGACTCTCAGCACCGGACATCCAGGTATCCAACCCACCCAACTGCTAGTACATAATTCATTCTGGTGGCTCAAGATTTTACTAACTTTGTCAAGTCTTGCTCCATCTATGCACAGTCAAAGACCCCCAGAGAATTCCCCACTGGACTACTTGAAACACTCCCCATTCCTCTGAGACCCTGTTCACACCTATCTGAGGATTTTGTCATGGTTTGTAACGGTTTCTGGTTACTGGTTTGGTTATTATATACAAATTTTCAAAGTCATGTCGTCTGGTTCCCCTTAAACATCTCACATTTTCAGAATTTTACGGAATACCAGAAGACACTGTATCGGACCGGGGTCCCCAGTTTACCTCACAAGTATGGCAGGCATTCTGCAAACAGCTAGACATTTACGCCAGTCTCACCTCAGGCTACCACCCACAGGCTAATGGGCAGGTGGAGAGACTCAATCAGGAGATAGGTCACTATCTCAGATCGTACTGCAGCCATGAACAGGAAAAATGGAGTGGCTTTCTTCCATGGGCCAAGTATGCCTAGAATTCCCTCACTCACTCCACCACAGGACTCACTCCCTTCCAATGTGTTCTGGACTACCAACCACCCATGTTCCCTTGGTCAGGGGGAACCATCAACAGTACCAGCAGTGGTCGATTGGGTCAGAAGAAGTGAGAGGGTGTGGGACAGTGCTTATGTTAGGTTCCAATGTGCCATCCGGGCTCAACGAATTCAAGCCGACCATAGGAGACACCCCTACCCCAACTACCATCCAGGCCAGAGAGTCTGGTTATCTTCAAGAGATCTTCAATTGCGGCTACCCTGTAGGAAGCTCAGCCTCAGATATGTAGAACCATTCCATATCCTAAGACAAATAAGCCCTGTGATTTACAAACTGGTGCTTCCTGCTAACTACCACATCTCTCCTTCCTTTCATGTATCATTGTTAAAACCAGTCCACCCTGCATCTGGCCCTGAAACCTCGGAAATGGAGGTGTTCAAAGACGGGGGGATTCTGTAAGACCCACCACCAGAGGGAGCCCTCTCCAGAATATTGACTTCATTCCATTCCTTCTACAGTTACTTGTCTGTAGGTTCAAAAGCTAGGTGCTTCTAGAGGCACACTGCAAAGGATTGCCAGTTCACGTGCCTTACCGAGCATTAACCTCTTTATTCTTGTGTTACTTCACGTTATGATCTTCTGCCTGTTTATCAGATTTACCTTTCTGGATTACCCTTTCTGTCTTGTTTGCCTGTTGGATTGTTTGCCTGTTATTGACCCCTGCCTGTTATATTGTCCAGGTTTGAGCCTTCTGTTTTGGATTTGTTTAATAAAATCTTCTGCATAATGGATTCTCACCCAACCTCTAGTCCGAGCTCACTACACAAAGGTCTTGTGGAGTCCATGCCTCAATGAGCCAGAGTTGTTTTGGTGGTACAAGAGGGACCTACACAGTATTATCCATGTGGTTGTAATGTTATGGCCGTTCAGTGTATATTGCAGAGAATCACTGGGGCAGGCCACTTGAGTGGCCTTGTTTTGTCCCATGATCAGATATTTATAGCAGGGCCTTGACATAAATAACCCCGAGTGCAGCTCAGGAGTTGCACAACATTTAACAGCAGGATAACTCTTTAGGTAAGCACTAATGTAAACATCATTGTTGGGGATCATCATACAGTATGAAGGGGTGTGACATTTTATTTAGTCAAAGGATTGTAATACACAGCTGCATGCTAATGGTGAATAATTGTTTACAGTCTTGCAAACACTTCATGATTAAGGTTTTGCTGTGTGTTGTTAAAACCACAATAATGTTGACAAATACCCAGAAAACCCTTGCAAATGCAATTGCATTTATTTAGTGCTCATTTTCAGTTGTTCAATTTTAGTTCAAGTTTACAGAACAGAATGAACCGTGTGGGATGAAGTTGGATAGCAACATCGTCAGTCTTCCAGAGTGATTTCTTTGGGCCACACTGTTGATGGTGGAGAAGGTGTTTTGGAGTTCTTAGTTACTGCCACTATGGATTTTGAGACGTCAGGAGAGATTTTTGATGAAGATGTGGCGACTCAGTATATGATAGAACAGAGTCTTCCAGCAAACAATAATCAGACTGAATTTAAGGACATCTTATCTGCAGATGGATGCAGGTAAAAATTTGCATTAAAGAAATATTCAGCACGTTTCAACATCATATCTCAGATGTGTAACATATGAGCTACCATGGATGTGTATTAAAACGCATTTTGAGTTTACTTGAAACTCACTTATAATAAAAGTCTAATGGCAGTTGTTTAATATGTAAATGACAAACGACTTTCATGAATTCTTTAATTTAAGATATAAGTTTAAAGTAAGCTCTTAATATATATAATTTTGGGGGACATGGTGGCTTAGGGGTTAGCACATCTGCCTTGCACCTGCAAGGTTGGGGGTTCAAGTCCTGTCTGTGCCCTACATACATGTAGCTCACATGCCCTCCCTGTGCCTCGGGGGACCCCCCTAGGCACCCTGGCCTCCCTCCCTATCCACCTAAGGCTGATTGGCATTACCAAATTGCGTATGTAGGTGTGTGAATGTGTCTGTGATAGTGCCCTGTGATGGGTTGGCACCCCGTCCAGGGTGTCCCCTGCCTTGCTCCCTGGGGGCTTCCCGCAACCCTGTGTAGGATAAGCAGTATGGAAAATGAATGGATGTATAATTTGTCTTTTCTGAAATGGGATATAACCATATAAACCATATAACAGCTTTGGTAAGATGTATTTCAATCTATTATCTGTATACAATACACTCATTATCTTGGGAGCGTAATGATTGCTGTTACTCAGTTTCGCATTGTTTAGCTGCATATTTAAAAACTTTTTTCCATGAAATTCAACAAGTTCAAGTAAAGGAGTTTCCTGTTTTCCCCCTCAGTAAAGCTAATATGCCGAAATTTTTACCAGTAGTGATTGAACATGTACCAAAGATGTGATGGATAGAAATTAGGTTGAAAAACAATGAAGTATTCCTTTAAAGGCTTTCTTACATTCAGTCTGTTTGTCCACAGGATAATACAAACTAGTCCAGAAAGGGATAAAATATCCAGTGCCATTAAACGAGGTGAGAATATTTAGAGAGTGTTTTTGAGAATTAATCATATGTTCGGGTAAGTCATTTGGCTTTGTTGTTTGTATATCAGGTGATGAAGCTGAGCTTCGTAAGCTCACAATCCACCAGTCTGCTTTCTCCGAGGAGGACAGTGCCGGCCAGATTCCCTTACATGAGGCAGCAATGCAGAACAACCAGTACATCCTGGAGATCACTTTCAAAGGTCAGGGGAGAAATTATCTTTTGTTCCAGTGAGCAACTGGCAATATGATTTAAAGTGTTACCATACTCACACTACAGATACACATATCTCTGTAAGGTGAGAGTTTAAATGCTGTTACAAATACCATGACCGTTTTTTCCACAGCATCTTCCACAGACGCAAAGTCTAGAATAACTCATCGGGGCAAGACAGCCCTCTTTTCAGCTATAGAGAAGGGTCTCTTGGAAAATGCCTGCTACCTTTTGGACAACGGGAGCAGCCCAGATTGCCTGGATCATGATGAAGACTCACCTCTTGTCATTGGTCAGTGAAAGGAGACAGCTTGAGTCAATTTAACAGGTTAATTTGTTACATTAGGTGAAGTTGCAAATAAATAAATGCAGTTAATATTAGAGAAAAGCATCCTATCTCCTGATCTTCATGTGCTTTTGGTTTTAACCATGTTAGCATAGTCAAGACCTGTTTAGTATCCAACATTTGGTTCTTATTTTTGCACTGGTACTACAAGGCAAATGTAGCTTCCTTGAATGGAGTACCTTCTCACCCTAAATGTTTTTCTGTAAATATCTGCACGTATTCAGTTCTCTAGTGTTGTCACAGGCTCTGTGATGTGTTTTAGGACACAGTGTGACTTATCATAGTCTATAAACATAACAAAACTTTACTGTTTTAAATCAGGGGTTCTTAAGATTTTTGTAATCAGGGACACCATTTACTGTAAAATTAAAGGCATGGACATAACTCCAGTGCAATCATTAGATACCAAACATGTTCTGGCTGATTAATTACATTTGAGAAAAGTAGAAAATTGTGTAATTAAAATTGTCTTGACTTGTAACCTCTAGATCTTCCTTCATCATATCAATTTTCTCAGCCCTTGTCTTTACATTCTCACAGCTATACAAAACAACCACTATGACATGATGAAGCTGCTTCTCTGCTTCAAGGCCAATGTAAACCAAAAGTTGGCGCACTGTAGAACAGCCCTTCATGAAGCTGCACGTTTGGGCCTGACAGATTTTGCAAAATTGCTGTTAAAGTCTGGAGCTGATCCTGATCCCAGGAGCACATATGGCCTCACACCTCTGGCCCTGGCAGCGCAAGCTGGCCACCTGGAGATAGTGCAGGAACTCCTATGCCGAGGTCAGGAAGTGTGCGTGTGGGAATACTAAACAGTACCATAAATGACAGTTTAGCATTGATTTAGTTGTAGGCTGACTAGCATTTCCGAATTGTCCATAGTGTGTGATTGTGCCCTGCGATTGGTTGGCACCCCATCCAGAGGTATTCCCTGTCTAATACCCCAAGTTCCCTGGGATAGGCTCCAGGCTCCCCTGTGACCCTGTGTAGTATAAGTGCTATAAAAATGGATGTTTGGATGAATGGATTTTAGGAGACAAAAACGTGCTGTATAAAAACATTAGCTTCGTTATACTGATTTCTTGGTTATTTAATTTAAAGCAATTGTATTTGGACTACAGGGGCTGATGTGGATTCTCAAGCACAAGATTGGGCTACTATCCTTTATGAAGCTTCTGCATCCGGGAACCCTGATGTCATCTCTCTGCTGCTGGAGTATGGTGCTGATGCTAATATACCCAAACACACAGGTCACCTCCCAATCCACAGAGTGGCCCATCGTGGATATGTGAAGTAAGAGGCATTTCTGACTATCATTGAGATTTCCAACAATATGCAAATTCACAATAACAGTGCATGTGTGGCCCTTTTTAGCATTGCCCCAAGGGTAAATTTCTACTGAAGGATAGTTTGTTCATTCATTAATAAATAACCCTCTTGTTTGGTTCAGTACTTATTAATGGATGTCTTATTGACCCAGAGAAGGTTGTTGGTTTTTACCAGTTGTAACATTTATATTAAAATACTATAATATAAATGAGGAACATTAGAGTTTAGATTTAAACAAAAGATGGAGAATATGTTAGAGGAACTAAAATAACCTCCTCACTTCATGGTTTGAAAAAGCCTATCTTACACCAACAACCATGTCATGGTCAAAGTCACTGAGATCACATTTTTCTCCATTCTTTTCTTAGAGCTCTAGCTCTCCTGATCCCTGTGACCACACGGGAAGCAGTGGAAGAGAGCGGCATGAGCCCCCTGCACTCGGCAGCAGCCGGTGGACAAACACAGTGTCTAGAGATGCTCCTCAACGCCGGCTATGACCCCAACTTCATGCTTCACCCTCGGGTGAGGCGCAATTATGATGACCAGCGCAGGTCCGTCCTGTACTTCACAGTAACCAATGAAGATATGTGCTCCACCAAGTTGCTCCTGGAGGCTGGTGCAATGCCCAACCAGGACCCAGTGAAGTGCTTGCAGGTGGCCTTGCGCCTAGGAAACTACCAACTGATCGATACCCTGCTGAGGTATGGTGCCAACGTCAATTACTTCTGCAGGGTGAACACCACGCACTTCCCTTCAGCTCTGCAGTACGCCCTGAAGGATGAGGTTCTGCTTAGGATGCTCCTTAACTATGGCTACGATGTGCAGCGCTGCTTTGACTGTCCATATGGGGACAGAGCTCACGTGCCTGATGATTATGAGGGCTGGAGCAGCACTGTCATCAAAGATACCATGGTGAGATGGAGTTTGCACAAATTCCATTGTCAGGCTACACAATTCAGATGGTTAAACAATGATTCTGAGAAGAGGGATGACTTTGCACTAGTTGATCTGCCAGTATACTGTATGTGTCTGACATTTGCTTGAGACTAACTTAGCATACAAGTAAAAGAAATCTATCTCACCCATATAGCTATATCCAGTTCTTTACTGATATAACACACACTTGATGTGGTTGATGTGGTTGAGGATGCAATGAGAGCTACTTTAATCTGTAAACATGAATAAAATGTCACCATGTAACTGAAGACTAACGACATGGGATAGCCATCTTGGTAATCACTTTTTCCCCCATCCATCCATCCATTTTCCATACTACTTCTCCTGCACAGGGTCACAGGGAGCCTGGAGCCTATCCCAGGGAACTCGGGGCACAAGGCAGGGGACACCCTAGACAGGGTGTGAGTCTATCACATGGCACAATCACACACCCATTCACACACTATGAACAATTTGGAAATGCCTATCAGTTTACAATGCTTGTCTTTGGACGAGGGGAGGAAACCCGAGTACCCGGAAGAAACCCCCATAGCACGGGAAAACATGCAAGCTCTGCGCATGCATGGCGGAGGCGGGATTACAACCCCCAACCCCAGAGGTGCGAGGCAAATGTGATTTTACAATGCCATTTGAAGCAAATATATCAATATTCAGGCATATATTCATTTAAAAATGGGTGAGACAGACTATCATTGCTTGTTAGCTTCAACTCCAGTCCCAAACGAAAGAAGCAAATGTCAGACAGCAAGCATGGCTGATCCAGAACAAATGGCTGATCCACAACATTTGGCATGGAAAAGTCTCTAAGTTAGATGTTTCACTGAACCATTACCTTCTAAATACTTTTTTATTACCTGTTGTCATTTTTTACATCTGTGACGTTCTTCCTTCCTGCAGTTCTGTGAGGTGATATGTGTTGACTGGCTGAAGCACCTCTCTGGAAGCGTGGTGCGTATCATGCTAGATTATGTTGACCATGTCAGGTTTTGCTGCAAAATTAAGGCAACTCTGATGGAGCAAAAACAATGGCCAGAAATCTGCAAAATTCAAGGTGAACATATGTGTGGTGTGGTATAGATTTATAGCTGTAGGCTTCCTTTATAACTTCTTCTGTTACTTTCTGCACACAGTAGAGTTTCACTGGAATATGGGTAGGCAGGTCACCATCCAATTACTAATAGATTACACTTCCTGTCCTGAATCCTCCAGAGAACGTGCGCTGCTTGCAGCACCTGTGTCGACTAAGGATCAGGAGATGTTTGGGACGGCTGCGTCTCAGAGCTCCAGTCTTCATGAGCTTCCTGCCTCTGCCGAACCGCCTGAAGGAATACATCTTATACAAAGAGTATGATCTTTATAGCCAGAGTTGCTAGGAACAGTTAAAATCACGCAGAACTGTTCTTTGTTCCTACAAATGATTGTGTGAATATGTGTGTGAATAGTGAATATGTAGATAAGTGTATAGATTGGCATTAATGAACACATTCAAATGTTACATGGCATTTGGATTAAGAAGATAAATATACAGAGTAGAGGTCGACCGATACTGGATTTTACCAATACTGATAACTAAGTTAAAGTAAAGTAAGTAACTATAGTAAAGTAACTAAGTAATTTTTTTTAATGAAACTTTATTACAAAAAGAAACAGTACTAACTGTAACATGAAAATGTACTGTACTTGTACTGAACTGCACTGAAGTAATATATAAATATTCATATGTATATATTAATTATTAATAAATATAAAAGTAAATAAAAGATATGAACCAAAATGTAACACTCCAATAACTAATAAAAATAGAGACATCTGAAACTAATCGAAAAACACTTCAAATAACACAACAAAATTTGTCAGGTTTTAATTTCACCTTTAGAGGCCGTTCTCATACTGTATAATGACAGCAGACCCTTCTCCTCAGCGGCTTCAGCAATGGATGCAATCGGGAAAAACAACCTGTGTGGATTTTTGCAGATAACCGACACTTCTAGTAATCAGTTATCGATTAAACCGATCGATCTGAAAAACTAGACCTCTAATACAGAGTGTATGTATACTTTTTCCTTGTAGCCAGGCTCTACATTTGTAAATGTATTTAGACTTTGTGACAAATAAAGAAAATCCTAATTTTCTGCGTGGTTAATGTTGGCACCTTAAATATGGATGGTAACATTAGCTAGAATATTTCTTGTAGACAAAGTGTTTTGGAGAGAGAGGACCTTAGCAAGGGGAGTGGCCACAGGGGTGGTAGCTGCCACCCTGGAAATAAGCCATGCCACCCCAACTAAATCACCAGCTCTGACCTCAAAATCTCTTAGAGGTTTATTAATGTTATACAATTCATGCAGAAGTAATCAATCATATTAAATCTATCTATAATATATGACAATATTATATTACATAATAATAATAATAATAATGTTTATAATAATATTTATTTATAATAATATTAAACTATTATATCGCTGGAATATAAAATGGATTATATATTCTTCGCTGAACTAAAAGGGCTTTTATTTTTTATTTTATTACTACATTGCTCCAAATACCTCATCACAACACCAAGGCTGAATCCCAAATCCCCCCAAGCTCGATTTATAGTACACTACACACGCTGTAGAAGTCCCCATTTCCTTCTCTATATAGTGCACTTGTTAAGGATTTAGGGAGTTATTTGGGATACAGCGCAGTCTGGCTGCCAATGAGAGGCGGAGAAAACGCCGAATATCCGCATGTGTGGGACGGGCACTGTCTGGTTGTTGATTTGTCTTGCATAAAAAGCAAACAGGAAGAGATTTTTTTTTCCTTAAAAAAAAAAAAACGATTGTCAATTATCAGAAATAAATAACAGCACAACAATGCCAGGAATTGATAAACTGCCGATAGAAGAAGCACTGGAAGACAGTCCTCAGGTAAAAAACAAACAAACAAAAAACATCTGGGCTTGCTAGCATTTTAGCTTTGTTGCTAGCTAGCTAAAGAACTAGCATAGCAACTATATATTTTTGTGCAGTCGTCGTCTTTAAAATGCCCCCTGAGTCAGAAAATGTTGCAAAAAACTAGAAAATGTAAAGAAAATTTCGTTTTCAGAAAAGGTTTTAGCCAGCTGCGTTAGCTTTATGGAAATGGTTTGATGTTGTGAGGAGGCAGTGTTTATAAGCACAGGCTGTATCCCAAATCACTCAGTATTGGATATATAGTGCACTACATATGATGCGTAACTCAATATATCGATCTCTGTATAGGGCACTGTTGTAGCGGTTAGGGAGTCCTTTTGGATTCAGCCGAATAGAAAAAAAACACTTAACTTTTAGTATATAAATGATTGTGGTGCAGTAATAGATTGAAGTTATTTGAATAGGAGCATATAGTATGTGTGTGTGTGTGTGTGTGTGTATATATATATGTGTGTGTGTGTGTGTGTGTGTGTGTGTGTGTGTATATATATATATATATATATATATATATATATATATATATATATATATATATATACACACACACACACACACATACACACATACACATACACATACTATATGCTCCTATTCAAATAACTTCAATCTATCACTACACCACAATCATTCCTCAATCCGGACCGCAGAATCTCTCACCATCTTCAAAAAACAGCTAAAGACCCACCTCTTCCGTGAACACCTAGCCAACTCATTAAAAAAAAAAAAAAAAATTGCACTTACACCTCTACTCTGTGCACTTTGCTTCTTCTGGAACTCAATTAATAGATCTTGTATGGTAACACTACTTGTATTGTTCTCCGCTTGATATATCGCTTTGCTTGTATTTTTCTCATTTGTAAGTCGCTTTGGATAAAAGCGTCTGCTAAGTGAATAAATGTAAAATGTAAATGTGTGTGTGTGTATTTAGTGATCAGCGCAAATATTATTACTGTTCTTTAATCACTATATTTCCCCCAGCAGTTCATTTCTTTTTGCTATTTGTTACTGCATTACGCCACAGCTTTGTTATTTCACACTTTGTCTACAGATCAGCCACAGTTTAAACTCCTTGGCACGTCCTGGTTTCCTTCCTTACCCACTTCCTTAATCTCTTCCTTGCTTTCTTGTGACTCGTGCTGTTTCAGCAACCGTTGACTATTATGAAAGCACAGCAAAAAGAAACTTCGTCTTTACATTGCCAAGCACTTACTCTTTGCTGTCCTCCGACACAGATCAGGGGTGTTTGAATGCGTGTAAACGGCTCGGGTCGGATTTGTTTACATCTGATATGGACCACATCCCAATGAGGTTCTACAGTAAATCTGAAACATATCTAATATCTGATCATTTGAGTTGCATCTAAATGCTCCCATCTGATGTTATTGTCATTCTTATGAGATGATGGGCTAGGCCAAAATTTATTTGCACAAAAGTATTTATATTGGCATTTTACTTCCAAGCAAAACAAGCCAAATGATTAATAGTTATAAAATGTATTTATCATTATGAAACAGATCATTTTGGTTCTGAAACCTGATTGGTTTTAAACCAATAAAACTCTTATACTGTAGAATAGCCTTGCCGCCCAAGATGTTGCTTAGCAACCAAAGCTTACTGTGAACAGACTACATTTTGTGGAGGAATAATTGTTTATTACGAATATCATTAAAAATAAATAAGACTGGCTTTTATCGTATTGCTTTTGTTGCAGCCTCTCAAGGGTGTGTGTTAGACTGATTTTATCATGTGTTTGTGGGTTTTGTCAATTAATCGGCACCAATAACTGATTTACTGGAGCTATTGGTTATCAAGAGCGACCCCTAGAGGTGGAAATTAAATCCCTATCTCTAATTAATTTTGTTGTGTTATTTGAAGTGTTTTTTGATTGATTTTGGATGTCTCTATTTTCATTTATTTGGAGAGTTACTTATTGGTTTAGTTTGGATGTATATCTTTGACTTACTTTAATATTTATTAATAGTTAATATACATTAACAGTTATATATTTATTTCATTTAAAAAGTGCAGTACATTTCCATGGTACAGTCAGTACTATTTATTTTTGTAATCAAGTTCAGAAATATTTTACTTTATCGGTAGAATCCACTATCGGTCGACCTCTACTCTTCTTTGCGTTGTACCTCAGAACACACTTGTGATAAAATCAATGTAACGTATGCTCTCTCATGGCCCAATCTCAACTTAAAATTGAAATGCAGCCACGGTCACATTCATGTTAAACACCTCATGTCTTTTTCTTCTAGACTCGCTCCCTGCTTAGTGTGTTTGAGGAAGACACATATGCCATATCCAGCTACTACCATCAGCTCTTCAAGGCCATGCAAAGGATATATGATGCGCAGGTAAGCCATGACTAAAAAAAAAACTTTCTCGCTATCATTAGGAAATGCTCAAAGCAATTGAAAACTTTTTTTTTTCTTGTTTCTGAGAATCTTAACCTTTAGGTTTGTTTGGTTTACAGAATGAACTGAGTGCTGCGACACACCTGACCTCCAAGTTACTGAAGGAGTATGAAAAACAGGTAGAAAATGTTCACCACTTTTTTATTTTTTCATTTATTTTAAATTTTATTTTAGTGAAGAATAGGAATCATGTTATGCCTTTAAACTCAGCAGCAGGTTTAAAGGAATGGTTAATGGAAAAAGTGACGCAGTTTTATACTTGCCTCAAAGGTAGTAATGTAGTTGAGCGTTGTAATGTTCTGGAAAGAATCATTTGTGACAATCACTTTTTTAAGGACTGATTAATAATACATTTCCCAGTCACACGTTTAGGTTGCCTGGAAACCTAATAGACTAGACTAAAAAATGATCGCTAACTTAGACATATGACGAGACACCACACATATCTTGACCAACAAGTGTTAACTTGATTCTTCTCCAAACTCTGGAGATTATGATTAAAGACTGACCCTCTCGTTCCTTTAGCGTTTCCCACTCGGTGGTGACGATGAGGTCATGAGCTCGACTTTGCAGCAGTTTGCGAAAGTCATTGATGAGGTGAGAGCAATGTACCGCTTTTAGCTCCTCCTCTTCATTTGCAGTTAGATTTATCTTCTTTGTCTCACTATTTCTTTCTCTCTCTCTCCATCTCTCTCTGTTGTTTCACAGCTCAGCTCCTGTCAAGCCGTTCTGTCCACTCAGCTAGCCGACGCCATGATGTTCCCCATCACTCAGTTCAAAGAGAGGGACGTAAAAGGTGAATATCCTTATTACTTTTTTGGTTGTGTTTTTTTTTTTTTTCTTCTTCTTCTTTCCATTCATTTTTTAAAATTGCTTTTCTTTAATACAGAAATCCTCACTCTGAAGGAAGTGTTCCAAATATCCAGCGATGGTGAGTATCACTCATTTCATCAATCACAAAAGCAAAAGAATTCTTCAGCAACTTTGGCACATTCACCGTTTCGTTTTCTTACTATAACAGATCTGGACACAGCCATCAACAGGTACAGTCGGCTGTCTAAAAAGAAAGAGAACGAGAAGGTAAGAAGCGTAACAGTTAGTTATTAAAGTTAATTAATTATATAAGTTCTTAAAGTGAGGTCTGAGTTTATTACTGTTTTAATTTGATGAACATGGCAACAGTGTAAATCACCATCTATTGCTATTAAAAAGTGGTCATACTTGTTATAGTTATTATTATTATTATTATTATTATTATTAGTTTAAGTATATTTATAAGCCTGAGTTACTGGTAATATAATTGAATGTACAAAAAAATATGCAAGTCACACTGAAATCTAAAGCTTAATAACTAGAAAAATGTTGATGATAAAGTTTGGGTTTCCTAGTAATAAAAATCATTAATTTATAAATAAATATTTATACGGTATACTTACTTGATATGCTTAATATTTGAATAATAGAATTATGTTCATAAAATGAAACCTTTGCTGTGATCATAAGTGCATCTTTGAAAATAATTTTGGGTTAAATCATGTCTGTGTGGGCAAACAGCCAAAAATCCTTTTCCCAAAACTGTATTTTCCTGCCTATACAATATTTTGGCACGACTTTAAGAATATAGATATATTTCCTCAAAATGACATGAAAATATGTTATTTACTTTTTAATCTTGCCTACCCTATCTTTGTGCCAAACGTCATGTTGTGTAAGGATCATGATAAACTGGTGAGAAACCAGTTTAATAAATGTGGAGGTTAAAACAGTCAGTTTGCCTGTTTGCTAGTCAAGTGTGATTTCTTCATACAGTAAATGTCACACTTTGATCAAGTTGTTGTTGGACAGGAAAATGGACATAAGCCTAAACATTTCAGTTTGTAATCCTGCCCCAGATTCGGAATAAAGTCTTCAAATTCACTTTTCTCTGATCACATCTAGTGAAAATGCTTCTATTTTGCATTCTTTTCTAATCTAATACAACAGTTTTCATTACAAATTATATTATCGACAGTAACTTGAGTGAAAAATAGACTCTTTCACTTGAATTTCAGAGTTTCTTAGTATTTGGTACGTCCCCTTTTTGCTTTAATGACCGTGTGCACTCGAGCCGACACGGACTACATGAGTAAAACCTTACGATCCATTTTGGATCAAATCCGTCAGAGTGTCGACCGAACACGTGCTTCAATACAAGAGATTAGGCATGAGGAAAATCTGACCTTTTGTACAAAATATTACAAATTTGCTTATGTTTAAATAAGGACCTAGTGATAGTGCCGAATCTTGAATATTAAATTGAACGTTTAGTTTCTATGTTCCTCAACATGGTCTCAGACTTTTGGACCCCGCTGTATGTGAAACAGAAGCATATTTCAGTTCAGTACAGTCTGCAGTTTTCAGAAGTACATACTGTATATTAGAAAATGTCACAATGCGACCATGTGCACTTTATATCGTCGCCTAATAAGATCTGTCTTCTCCTACTTTCTGGTGGGACTGATTACGCACAAAGTTGATTAACACTGTTGCACACTGCAGTGATGGTCTTCCTTTAATGAAACACATACTGAGACTTGGCTTGGCCACTGTGAGAAGAGCGTATGTTCTGCAGATTTGGTTGGCTCGAGTCCTGTCTCCTTGTGCAGGACAGGAAATTATAGTAGATCTGACTTTGGGAAGATGAAATACGAGTGTGGATTTGGACTAATGTGGATATTCACTGCTGTAGAAATGAATCAAGCACCCAGTTACATCAACGTTTTTGTACTTTTTTTTATTTCACCTACATTGACTGCTAAAATATTAGAGCATCTAAATAGGATTCTCAAATGATGTAAAAAAAATTTTGTCTTCACCACAGTTAAAGGGTGAAGTGATTGAAGATGTTTACACCTCAAGGAAAAAGCAGCACCAGACCATGATGCACTATTTCTCAGCACTTAATACGCTACAGTATAAGAAAAGGATTGCCCTGTTGGAGCCGCTGCTGGGGTATATGCAGGCACAGGTGCGGACTACATATTCTGTCTCACTCTCTTTTCACTAGTTTCAGTATTTATTTAATCAGTTATGAAAAACATTCAAATTCATTTTCAAGAATACATTATTTAAAATTGAGAGCTTGAGTAATACTTCTATAAAACTCTATAAAAATCTTAACAACTAATGCTGACTTATGATTACCTCGGTGTAGTCCTGCATCATATGCCATCATTTCAACAACATAACTTTTTTTTTTGGCATTTATGTTGGTATTAGGACTGTAGATCCAGATGATGGCCTACTTGTTTAACTTGGTCGATTTATAGTTACTGGCTTCTTTATTTTAATACATTTGTAAAAAAATTGTAGTCATCTTTATATAATTTTAGTTATTTTACTTATGACTGTATTTTACTCAAGATCTCCTATCTGTATCGCAGGTTGAGTTTTCGACCTGAGAGTTTGGACATTAGTTAGCAGATAGGTCATAGAATTTGGGGGGGGAAACAGTGGTAGGAGACCACCCTGTGCCCAAAATGGCACTCTATTCCCTATCCTATATTGTACATCATTCGGACCCTTGCCCTAACAAATGCTACCAATTTCCTGAAATAAGGTAGAGTTTAAGGCATGCTATCAGCCTTTTGAGCTTGATTATAATTAATTCTTATGAATTACATATAAACTGAGCTAGTCTTTACAAACTGACAGCAAAAAATCCTAACTAAATTCTGGTTGAACCGAACCCATGTCTTTTTTTTTTTTTTCCTTTTCACAGATCAGTTTCTTCAAGCTTGGATCAGAGAACCTCACACAGCAATGGGAAGACTTCCTCACAAACATTGGAACCAGTGTACAGAAGTAGGTTTTATCTGTTCATCTTTTACTATTTTAATCTCCTGTCCCTGAATGGTAAATGGTCTTCTACACAGCTGTAAGAATTATTACCTCTCGCTAGGAGGACGGGAATTAAGTTTATTTTTGCAGGCTGATGCAAGCTTATCCGGTTGTTTGCAACACATGACCCATTCTTTAATGTTGACATTAGCTTGTTCCAGCTTTAATATTTAACCAGCGTCTTTCCCCCAGCTCGATAGCGATGATGAGCGTTGGAAGGCCAGAATGCATTAAAGTAGAGGAATATAATGTGGTATTTCTCAGTATTCTGTTACCAGTTATCAGGGGAAATGTCTTAACTATAACCACATTATGTTTTAATATTCTTTTCTTTTCTTGATCTTACTTAGTTAAACTAAGATATTTAACTGACAGTTGTGCCAAAAGCTGGAACCAGAATGAACCCTTTTGGGCAAAAGATTAAACAAAGTACAGTAAGATGGCTCTCAACTGAAATCCTTAAGAGTTTTGTTAAAATATGGATAAAATATGGGTGCCATGTGATCTAGCACATGTGCGCAGTAACCTATAGGAGTGGCTTTGGAAAGTAACTATTCACTCTTTGTTGTTTTCCAAAATCTCTACTTTATAGGTGGTGGCATAAAATGAGTGGTAAACATTCATCCCAAATTTACAGATATAGGTTACATGTGCATATTAAAAATATCTATATTTATATTTTGTTATTATCACATTTATAATATGTATGTATTATGTACTATAATGTATTACATGCCTGTATATGTATTTTTTATATATATATATATATATATATATATATATATATATATATATATATATATATATATATATATATATATATATATATATATAACACTGTAATTTACATTGTATTGCATATACTGTGCCCTCCACTAATTTTGGCACCCTTGGTAAATATGATGATCTATTGTTAAAAACAAATTCACAAAAATACTCTGCTCTTGTGGGTATCAAACAATTGCAAACAAATCATGGGTTTATCCAAAAAAAAATTTTTTTAAATATAGGTGTGCAACAATTATTGGCACCCTTTTAGTCAATACTTTGTGCTACGTCCCTTCACCAAGATAACAGCTCTGAGTCTTCTCCTATAATGCCTGATGAGGTTGGAGAATACAGGGCAAGGGATCTGAGACCATTCCTCCATACAGAATCTCTCCAGATCCTTCAAATTTCGAGGTCCAAGCTGGTGGACTCTCCTCTTCAGTTCACCCCACAGGTTTTCTATGGGTTTCGAGTCAGGGGACTGGGATGGCCATGGCAGGACTTTAATTTTGTGGTCAGGAGACCATTTTTGTGTTTATTCTGATGTATGTTTTGGATCATTGTCTTAACTTAATTATTGCCCTGATTGTGGAAATGGGCATTTTCAATGCTTATGCTATTTTCTTATAGCCACTTCCCATTTTGTGAAGTTCAAAAACCTTTTGCTGCACATCACAGCTACATTCCTTGGTCTTACCCATTGTTATGAATGACTGGAAGCACTGGAAACAGGAAGTCATGGTTGAACAATTTCCTGTTCCTAGTCACTCAGGTGTACTAAATTTTTTTTTGAAATATCAATGGGAATATACTTCAAATATATTTTCCCCATATGAATTAATAGGGGTGCCAATAATTGTTGCACACCTATATTTAACAAACATATAAAATTATTTATTTTTAATTTTTTGGAAAAACCCGTGTTTTGCTTGCAATTGTTTGAGATCCATCAAAAGGTTGAAAAATAACGACAGTTTTTCACATCCTCCTTTGCTCATATTTACCAAGGGTAAATATATCAATATTAGTGGAGGGCAATGTATATGAAATTATTTACAGTACTAGTATTAGCCTTGTTAATAGTTTGCATGACTTTTATTGGTTGTGGTGGTTGTTGTTAGTGTACGCAGGGAGATGGACAGTGAGGTGGACATAATGCAGCAGACCATTCAGGATCTGGAGCAGGCCAGTGATCTGCTGTACATGCCCGACCCTGACCCTAATAAAATCCCAATTAACCGCAACCTGACCCGTAAAGCCGGATACCTCAACATTCGCAAGTACGAAAGCCCTAGTGCTGGTTTATACTTCATTACAAGCACTATTAAATCAGTATTATAAGATGTTTGTCTGTAGTTGATTAATTTCATAGCCGTGCCATTATGTTTCTGCGTGAGTGACATGCATCGTGCTTTCATATTTTTATGTCCAGTAAAACAGGGCTGGTGTCGACCACATGGGAGCGGCAATATTTCTTCACACAAGGAGGGAACCTCATGAGTCAGTCTCGAGGAGACGTGGCCGGAGGGCTGGTCATGGACATAGACAACTGTTCTGTCATGGCAGTGGACTGTGAGGATCGGCGTTTCTGCTTCCAAATCTCTTCCTTCGACGGCAAAAAGTATTTTTAATAACATCCGTACCTGCATGACATTAAAGGAGTTTGATTATCAAAAGTTAGGATTTCATTCATGTAGTCCGGCTGGTAGACTTAGTGTTTTGGTAGATCTCAAGTAAGAAGATTTATAGTTCTTGAAGGCTGTTTTTAGCAAGGGCTTTGTTCAGGAGCTGGATAATTATGAATGCATTCTTTTAGAGCTTAAACATCAAGTATTGACTTGTTTACTAACAACATTGCTTTGTGCAGTAATAATAAATGTGTTTATATAACATTAAATATGTATAACATTACATACATTTAAATAAATGTATTTTTCTATTATTGTGTTACATTAATTACGTTTAATTAATCTGATTCAATTTATTAAAAGTTTTATGTGATAAATTTTTATATTTTGTTGTTTGTACAACAGTTCTACATTTGTGTTATACCAGAGACAGAGAGAGAAAATGTCATTTTAATTATTTTAAAAAATTAATTACATTAAATAAATGCAATTCTGAATGATGGTTTTTATTATTTTACACAATTCTTTTTTTTCTTTTTTTTCACCGTAGGATTGCCATATTACAAGCAGACAGCAGAAAGGACTGTGAAGAGGTAACAAATTGAGAATATGTCCAATTCTTTGGTTTTCTTTATATGAGCAGGATCCATAGCTACAGAAATGTTTTTGGGTTTTTTTGTTTTGTTTTTTTTCATTTCAGTGGATCGCAACAATAAATAACATCTCAAAGAGGATATATCTTAGTGAGAAGCCTGAGGTAAACGTCAGCTTCAAATCAAAGACTTGTCACTCTGTTTTATCCGACATTTTACCATCCATGACAAAAAAGAAAGAAATAATGCTCAACTCCAGTGGCTATTGCTAAATGACTGTATACCTGAAACTTTGACAGGAAACTGCTGCCAGAGTCAACCAGTCAGCTTTGGAGGCCGTGACTCCGTCGCCTTCATTCCAGCAGCGGCATGAGAGTTTTAGACCAAACACGTCAGTGTCTGTTTATACTCACACGGCTTCGTTTTCCTTTAGGCCAGTCTGATTATTCCTATTCAAGATGTAACAATAGTTTTTAATCCTGTTGGATTATAGGCAGGGCCGACCCCGAGCGGCCCGGACCAGCAGCCAGAGCTCAGCAGGCTCTGAGTCACCTGCTCTCTCCTCGCTGTCTCTGGACTCCCTGGTGGCTCCAGACACCCCCATCCAGTTTGATATCATTTCCCCAGTCAGTGAAGAGAGCACACCGCAAGCTAAAGGTGCTGCCCAGGGCAGGTCAGTGCCTCTAATTCTAATCTATACTCCTGGAAGAAAGGTGTCATCCAACATGAGTCATTGGACAGTTTTCTTTAAACATATACAGTATAGTGCATAAAATTGCAGTTAAATTTTCTCACTCATCAGCCTTTAACCATGTCACGTGTCTCTTGTGACATGATATCACAAGAATTGATAAAGGCAGGTCACGTGTCACTTTGTCTCTCAATAATGCCTGCATAATTTATTCCACCTAACGGCCCATGGATTGCTATATCCTGATTTTTCTTTTACTTTTTAAAATAATGCCAGTGTTTCTTTGTCACCTTTTCTGAAAGAAGGACGAACCCGTTTGGAGAGTCCGGAGAGGTGCAGTCCGGAGACAGCGAAGGTACTTGTCCCATAAACAGACTTCAAAATTCCAGAAAGACTTCAGTCCCTTAGAAAAGGTCATTGTCAAAAATAGTTCAAGCATATTATGTAACTTCCTGATTTCACAGACTCCATCCTGCATCAGCTCTTCATCGTGCGTTTCCTGGGATCCATGGAAGTGAAGGCCACAGAGAACCCGGATGTCATCTACGAGACAATGAGGCAGATCCTGGCGGCCCGAGCCATCCACAACATCTTCAGAATGACCGAGTCCCATCTACTTGTCACCTGTGATTGCCTTAAGTAAGTGAACTCCTTGGCACTTCATTGCATGCTGATAATTCTTTGACATTGTTATTAAGAGTTTCTCTTTTCTTTAACTGTTTCTAGGCTCATTGACCCTCAAACCCAAGTCACAAGATTAAGGGTAGGTCTGATTTTCTACATCTAGTATGCCTCAAGTGTTTTTTTTTTTTGTTTTTTTTTTTTTTTTTTACTTTGGGCCATTCATATAGAATGTAGAACATCATACAACATCAGGCATGTCAGAGTAAAGATATGTACCTTGTCCATGTAATGGTATTTAGTATTATAAAAATTGATCCTAGGGCAGAAATCGTACTAATTTCTGATTATGTATTGCAAAGTAAGATAGTTCTCTATTTCACAGACTCCCTGCTTCTCTTTCTTTCTCCACAGTTCCCTCTGTCCAGTGTGGTGATGTGTGCATCTCATCAAGAGAACAAGCGCCTGTTCGGCTTCGTGTTGCATACGGCTGGCGGCCGGGTTGATGGACGTCCCGTCACTGTCTGCTACATCTTTGAGTCTAATAATGACGGAGAGAAGGTACAATCAAAACATGTATATGTAGTGCATGTTTAAGCCTGATTCCTAATGCCGTTTTCTGTATAAAGTAAGCATGCATATGCTTTTTCACCTTAATTTGTGTCTATTGTTTTCTTGTCAGATCTGTGATAGTGTGGGACTGGCGAAACAGATAGCCCTTCATTCAGAAATTGTGAGTGTTTTTATGTTAGGGCCACAAGAGACTTGTAACAGTATAATAATAATAATAATAATAATAGAGTATATCATCTGGTTCTTATGAATCTATTGTATTTGTTTGTAGGATCGCAAAGCCTCTCAGAAGCAGAGAGAGCAGGAAAAGGCAAAGGAGAAGCAACAAGAAGAGCTGACTAAACAAAAACAGATTGAAAAGGTATGCTGAGAAAAATTCATTTGTACGCCATAAAAAAATGTTAGTCAGTTCCTGGTGGCCCCCGATTCTGCGTGTTTCACAAAGTCTAGTCTAGAGCCAAGACTGCATTTCGCACCCACTACATCATCAGTGGTTTATTTATTTATTTATTTCAACTAATTTTTATAGGATCCTTTAAATACGGACGTGAAATGTGGGCTACCTGGTTTTTTTTCGAGGATGAAACTGGTATATCATCTACCGCCTCAGTTCACAGAGCCAGTCAGAAATGTTGAGGAAACTGTTATAAAGTGAACTAACTAGTAATGCTGACAGGAAATAAGCAGTGGAGCTCTTTTTAAATCCTCTAAATTCAAACAAATGAGTAGAGTACAAGTGAAATACATGGATCTTGTTCACTAATTGTGGCACGCGCATACATTTGCATTTCAATTGATACTAACATCAATTACTAGTATCTTTGAGTCGTTTATCTGTACGTTTAACTGCTTTATCCTCCATTTGCACCTGCATCATGTAGAATTTTCATTAGGATTTGAGAGCAGCTAGTTAATAAGTCCTTAATCAGAAATAACGCCACCTTTGTTTCCCATTGGAAAACCCACATGATGTGTATAGAGTCACACCATTCAAAATTAGGATATTTTACCATGTAATACTGACCCCTATGAAGAAAAAATAAAATAACATTCCAAAGCCACCTGCAAGTAAATGAAACCTCTCACGGCTTCCACAATGCTTTTCCATGATCAGGACCGCAAAATGGTACTCAATTGTTTAGATCAAATTCACTTGAGTATATGTAGTTATTTCTAACAGTGATATTCAGCTAAGATTGCACTGTTATGTTAAATAAATGTATGTTTGTGCCATCACCCTGTCTGTATTATGTTATGCAATAAAATAATAGTTTACACCATAATTCCAGGACCTGGAGGAACAAAGTCGCCTGATAGCTGCTTCTAGTCGTCCAAACCCGCCAACCGCTGACGGACAGTTCCTCGTCCTCAGCAAGAGCCAATCGGAAGACAGCGATGTCGGGGAGGAGGGGCGGAAAAGAGGTGAATCTGATGCTTAAGAGTAAGGAGCATGAGGATAAAGTTGATCTCTACCTGGACTCAACTTTTCATCTAAAACACTTAATCTTAATGACGTTTCTTTTAAAGCTTCTGATTTTCTAAAGGAAATTACTTTTGCAAAGTGACTGCAGAATATAAAAAAAAACAACAACCCACAAGTAATGGAGAGAAGAGTAATTTTATAGGTGGGTGGATTGGGAGAAAGCTGTCATGAGCTTGTTTTATTTGTATTGTATTTTGTATCTTTTCCATTAATGACTTGTATCGAAAACACACTTTTAGATGTTTTTGGTTGCTGTGTATGTGTGTGTGTGAGCGAGAGAGAGCGAGCGTGAGAGAGTTGGTGCACTACTAATAAATTGTGTGGTAAATGGGATAAATTTTTTTGGAAGACATTGCACGTGTGAATAGCACATATTAACGAAGGACTTGTACTAATATTGTATATTTAACTTTATGCGCTAACATGCCTGCATGTACTTCAGCTCGTGTCATATCTACATCAGTAACTGAATTGTATTGGGGTTGAATCTAACCAGATTGTACCTGTCGTGAATTCTGTAAGACGTGCTTTGCAAATTGTCATCTGTTTAATTAAGGTTTGTGGACGTGGTCACTTAGGTTTTTGGTGGTTTTTTTTTTTGTTTGTTTGTTTTGTTTTTTTTAAATAAAGAAAAAAGTAATAATTTTAATCATTTGTTTAACCCCTTAAACTCCCAGTTTACTACAGAGAATAATAATAATAATAATAATAATAATAATATTATTTAACTATTATTAAATATTTTGTAACTGCAAAGAAGGTATGTAATTACAAAAGTCCTGGGAGTTTAAGGGGAATTTTTTTTTCCTATAACACAGTTTACAATTGTATAAGGTTGTTTAAAATGTTAATTGGATTTAGACACCAGGTCAATATATGCCTTTTTTTTATGTACACACACAGACACAATTTTCACATGTGGTTTGTTGGTTTCCAACACTTATAGATCATTGTACTTTGTATTTAACATACTGTAATAATAATGCAAATGTACTTCATTTAAGCACCATGTCTGTTAAATCTTAAGCTATCTGTAACAAGAAGTCGTTTGGGGTTTTTTATTGTTTTATTGTCTTGTGTTAATAGTTCATACTGACCTCCTGTCAAAAGTTGTGTAGATGTGTTTCTCCTTAAATGGCCTCAAATTCCTGAAGCACATTTGCGATGTGTATAAAAACGCCCAGTTAAAGTGACTAATGTTCTTTGACTTCTGAAAAAGATTTCAGCCAGTGGAAACAGGGTGTCCCAGAAGTCTCCGTACATGCGGGAAATGACTACTAGCAAAATGTCTTGTGAAATTTTTTGTACCTAGTTTATATAATATAATTATGTTTTTATTCAGATAGCCTTTAAAAGTGCTTTTTGAGAAAAGAAGAAGACTAGTGTAAGGAGACTTTTGGGGCTCCCTGTATAATTCATGTTTGAATGTCCTTCATAATTTAACTTTCCCTTGCTGTCCTAGAGCGAGTCCTTTTGAAATGCCGATAAATTAAATATATTTCACAATTTGAAGCGTAACTCATTCTAGTTCAGAGGGAAGAATAGCTTTGTCTTGTCATGTAAATTTACTGATGATGGGAGGATTTGGGGGCTAGACAGAAAATTACACATGCACTTACACTAGAAATAACAGTACCGACCTGTACTTTTGTCTGCTCCTAGTGTAGTAGCATCAAGGGGACATTGTTAGAACAGTTAGTATTTATTTTCACACCTTCTAAAAGATTCATAATTGAACCTGGTTTAAAGCATTAGTCTAAAAACTTAATTAAACATACACCACATCCCACTTCCCAGGCAAAAGATATACTCTTGATGGTACCAGTGCAGTGACAAGTGAAAGTACCGTTTGGTATCTTTTTATTAAAATTGCCAAGTTCTTGAGATATTTTCCCACTGACAATAGACTTGATCATTTTCTGTAATCCTAATCGGCCTGCATTTGCGTTTGCATTTAAATAGTTCTAATTAGTCTTGACTTTTTTTTTACCATGATAAAGCAGGGCATGGAGAGACAGCTCGTGCACTCAAGTAAACAAGTAAATAAACAAGTCGCATATTTATTTAAAGCCAGTTTGAATAGGCGGATTCAGCCACTGAATGCGGACAATGCAGGAGCAACTTGTCGGATTAGTTCACGGATGCTCTTTGCATGCATGACAAGAGGCCAAAAAAGGGGGGAATATTCAACAGGATTAGCTTTAATAGCCTTACCGCCTTCTTCTTTTTCTTCTTCCTTTTTTTTTTTTTTAATTATTAACACTTATTTTAAACTTCTGCGCGTGTAAATGAGATTACTGGCAAGCTGAGCGCTTCCTCATAATGCCCCTCAGCCGGTTGAAGGAAATGAGCGGCTGAGGAGGGAATTAATAAAAGAGCTCATTTTCTACCTGGTGGGTAAAAATAAAAGGGACACTGGCGAAGGGTTTTGTCTCTGGAAATAACGAGCTTTAAAGGATTCCGTGTGGGTAATAGATAACGCCCCGGTGGTCACGGGTTGTAGCGCGTAATTTGGACACAGGATTACCTGTAAATCGACCTGCTGCCCCTTGTGGTGCGCCCTAAACCCATTCAAATGGAAAAAGTTTGACTGGTTTAATCAGTGACGTGTTGTAGCCGGTTAGGTTTTCTTTATTAATTAAAAAGCCACAGAACAGGTCGAGTCTCATTTTCTCAAACGACATTCCTTCAGAGTACTTGAAGATCTTTCTTTCTGGAGAACATGGCGAGTGTGAGCGCACAGCAGAGCCGCCATTCTCTCTTCACTATAGACCGCATCCTGGGTCTGGACCGACCCGAACAGAGAACCACCATGTACACTCCTCACCGCCCCTGGACAGGTAGGATTCACTTTATTAAACTAAATGATACAGTTCTGATCTAAGACAAGACACCACGTCATTAGAGTTTAGTTTAAAAGCAGTAGATGTCCCATGGTCCCAATCGGTCTTACCCAGATGATTTCTGATGTTTTTACAAGCAGGAAGAATTCAGATAAAGATGGGACAGTTTGACTTTACAACATTTATGTTATGTCCTGTTAAGTTAAAGATAAGTGTTGAGCTTGTTGGTAGAAATAACAGGACTTAATTCCTGTGATATTCTATAAGTGGGCGTGGTGAGCATCAAACAGGAAGATGACCAAAAACAAAAAAGAAAAAATGACATGCTTTGACTTTTCTTTTCATACATATATATATATATAAAATTATTATTATTATTTTTGAATATTTGTAATTGCAGTGAAAGTATGTAGTTACAAAAGTCCTTGGAGTTTAAAGGAATGTGATGTAGAAGATGATGAACTTTTATGTTTTTGGTGTTTTTTTGTTTTGTTTTGTTTTTTTAAATAAAGAAAAAAGTAATCATTTGAATCATTTGTTTAACCCCTTTAACTCCCAGTTTACGACTGAGAATAATAATAAGCATATTATTATTTTACTATTATTAAATATTGTGTAACGTAATGAAGCTTCTGGGTTTTGCCGCAAAAAACAAAGCAAATGTGATAGTCAAAGTCTCCATAAGAACTGTAGCAGATTCTCCAAGATGCTCAGTAAAACTGTTCAGCTAATTTCCTTATAAAACTGCACAAATTGTACCTGAGACTACTATATATATATATATATATATATATATATATATATATATATATATATATATATGCTAGATATACTATACTATTTTATGATACTAGATTACTATTAAATGAAGAGTTGTCTCACCAAATGTTGACTTCATTTAGTTTATTACTATTTTATTATTATTGCTCTTTATAGTATTTTTCTTTATGTAGAAATGTTTTGTTTCATTATTTGTGAAGGCGTCTTTGCTTTACAGCATTTCTTTGCATGTGCTTAAGACTTGCACAGTACACAATATAAGGTTCTTAAACGGTCATGATTCATTTTTTCCACATATACATACATAATATACTACTGCAACAAAATAAGCATAAAGTAAGTTGAGATCATGTACATATATTAATAGTTTGTTCATTTTCAAGATGTCCCAAATCAGTATACAAAATGGTAGGTAAGCTGTGATTCTTTAGAGTATGATAGAAACATTTGTCCCTCACATGAAAAGTCACCAGCTTGAGGATTTCAGGAATGTGTTTTTATTTATGGCAAGAGAACCTAGACAAGGAGCAAGTTTAAAAAATTGTTGAAGGATATCTAAATTCGTCCAACAGTTATTTATGCAAATGAGGCGTCATCTAATTAAAAATGCGTTCTTAATCAAACAAAACAAAAATCTAGTGTTCTGATGTTGTTAGACTTAAAATATCTATTTCACTGTGAAGATGCTCTCAAGAGAAAAATATAAGCAAATACGTATATTGTTTCTTTAATGTTTAATCCTGTTTAATGTTTAATCTCAACCTCTGATGATTTAGTTCTTTTCATATGGTACCTATATGCCACAGATGGGGCATATAGTTTTATTTTCACATGCGATCACATTGTTCACACGAAGCACTGTCACATGATCACATATGAAAAGACTACCATTGTTGCTGTTTTTTTTTTTAGTGCGACAAATCCAACCTGGTGAACAGGTAGAAGAATTTTTGGGGTTTTTTTCATCAAAGGTTTTTAAAGCAGTTAGGATAGGACTGGTCTGACTTGTAGTCATTGCTCTGCTTGACGTTTAGTCTTTCATTCTGCCCATAGACTGTATATAATCAAATAATATTATATATATGGCCTATAATTTGTCCTCATTAGGTCATTGGTAAGTTGACTTTGATGCATTAAAGCAGGAAAACTGTACACTCTTGTACATCTTACTTAAACTCTTCACCAACATACTTTTCCTTTCATCAGATGTGCAACCAACAAAAAACGTCTGCTTCGTAAAGACAGACGGCTCGCTGGATGTTCCCGTGATGGATGAGAGGAAAAGTGAAGCACCAGTGGAGAGCTGCAGGCGTTCACTCAACTGGTGCATCGGACGGAGACCCAGAACTGCCTTCTCCAGCTTACAGGTAACCTACAGATACTGATACTGGTGCATACAACATCAGCCATTAGACCCTGTTAAGTGTAAAATGTATTCCACAGACCCTCAGTGCAGATTTATTTGATGAACATAATCCAACTATTCATATATTAATCTCGTTATTTAATAATAGTACTATACTAATAATAGTATACTGGATTTGTATTGGAGCCCTACAGCTTTTTTATTTCTGAGTACAGATTAGATTCAATCTGTGACAATCCTCATTTCAGTGTAAAATATCAAATGTCTGCTGTAGTAATGTGGTCAATATAGTAAACCAGATACTATGTATACTATTTAGTACAGTAGTATAGAGCTACATATCCTATAGTATCAGTTACACCTGACTTTTCCTTCATTTCCATTTACCCTGATTGTTCTTTTTATTTATGATTCCAGATCGAGATACTTGAGAGTGTGTTTCAAGTAAACTCGTACCCCGGGATCGATGTCAGAGAGGAGCTTGCTCAGAAACTGCATCTCGATGAAGACAGAATACAGGTATGCGAATGGCTTTTTCCGGCGAATGAAACCTTATTATTAAATCAAAATCACACTTTTTGTAGTATGGAGTCCGATTTGTGTCACCTAATTACTTAAGTAGGAGACAGACGTGCATATAATCCTTTATAATTGCCTTAAATCACTTTCATATCCTCTGAACAGCCCTTGTAATAATTGTGCCCTTCCACAACTATGGGGATGCAAACTTTTGCACTGGGTTGATAAATAAGAACTTCAACAAATAGTGGATATTTGAGCCTGGATCTCAAATTATTTCAAGATGTATTAATTAAGGCCTTCACAAACATTTTATATACCACAAATGTTTATCGATGCAGGTCTGGAAATAAATGTAGTAATTATTCCTCTCTCCTGGCAGATCTGGTTTCAGAACAGAAGAGCAAAACTGAAGCGTTCGCATCGAGAGAACCAGTTCCTCATGGTGAAAAAAGTCATCAATGGACTCCAACAGTAATTATATAAAAAAATTAAAAAAAAGTTCAGATGTCTGTTTCTTGTCATATTGTAATATATTCTGTTGTGACTTATTTTGATAGTGCAAATCAAAAACTTATGTCTTTTAATGGTTTAGATAAGCAGCTGCTTAATTAAAATGTGGTTTAACATCACACACTGAGTATGGGAATTTTTTTGCACTCCGCATGTGGTCTTTTCTGAATTCGTCGACTGCTTTATTGTTAGATAACGAGCCTCATGGGAAGCCATTGTCCCGCTTTACTTGCTCTAATTGAGGGTGATTATGAGAGACAATATAGGCTTTAAAAGAGGGAAGGAGCTTTACTATTTGCTCTGAATAATGATAAGGGGTGGAAGGCTTGAGAATTGCAACCATATTGGATTAGACTGTATTGGGAAAAAAATAAAGTAATAGTAATAGCGTTTTACTAATATTAATATAATACAGTAATAATAATATCACATGATGGGTGTCTATGGACGTACAGTGGTTAAGCTGTTAGCACATTTGCCTCGAACATCCAGGGTTGGGGGCTTGAATCCCACCTCCGCCCTGTGTGCGTGGAGTTTGTATGTCCGCCCCATGCTTTGAGGGTTTCTTTCGGGTACTTCAGTTTCCTCCCCAGTCCAAAGACATGCTTTGTAGCCTGATCGGCATTTCCAACTTGTCCGTAGTGTGTGTGCAATAGTGCCCTGTGATGGGTTGGCACCCGGTCCCCGAATTCCCTGTGATATGCTCCTGGCTCCCCCCGTGACCATGTGTAGGATAAGCAGTATGGAAAATGTATGGATGGATGGGTTTCAGTGATTTAAAAAAAACAGTAGAGGGCGCCATAGTGCTGAGAAAAAGTTTCTCTACTGAGGAAGTTAATGTAAAAAAGCAATGACAAAAAAATACATAAATTTAGTTTAGTTTTCTCGAGCTTGCATAACACCCTGAATTAGATTTTAAAGCTAAAAAGTTGGCAGTAGCTCAGCCATTTGCAATTGACTGGAAGGTTGTGAGTTCAAATCCCAGATGAGCTACTTTTGTCCTTAACCTTCACTGTTCATGTCCATACTTGGATTTTATTCTGTCTCACTTTGGCATGTTTTTCTTGTCAATCGTTTTTTTGGCATGTTTTTCTTGTTAATCGAACATAAATGAAGAAGAAGAAAAAAGGAATCCCTTTCTTAGTGTATTCCCATCTCACTCCCAGTGTTCCTGGAATAAACTCTAGAACCACCACAACCCTGATCTGTATAAAGCGGTTAATAAAGGTGAATGAATGTATAGAAAAATATCAATATAAAAAAGGCTTAGTAATATTAACCTAAAAACTTGCGATAACAAATTCAGAGCATGAAAAAAAGTAAATTGTGCAATTTCATGACCTCGGTTTAATATCTAGTGGCCACATCTTATAAGGAATAGCATAATAGGGTCATGCTGTTATATGAAATTAATCAACAAGGAGGTGGGGTGGTGTGATGCTGCCCGACGTAAAGCAGAGCTACTTTTCCTACCCAGAATTTATTTCCTATAACAGCATGTTATAGGAAACAAATTGTTTCATTCCTTTTATACCACAGTAATTTGCCAGCTTTACTTATTAAAGAATGTCACTTTGTAATTTGCCAGCTTTACTTATTAAAGAATGTCACTTTGTATTTTTGATCTGTTTATAATTAGATGTTGTATGCAGCTAGAAACAGTAGTACCCTCACCAGCCCCTCAAATTCCTCTTCTTAGCTGACAGGAGTGAATTCAAATTCCTCTTTTTTTTGTAGCATTGTGAGGTGCTTTTCTGTGAGCTTTTCTGCTCACCCTGGTTGTAAAGAGTGCTTATTTGAGTGCTTATTTGAGTTCACCTTCATCCATCTTCTATACCGCTTACTCCTTTTCAGGGTCACAGAGAAAGCATGGAGCATCGGGTACAATGGGGGGGGGAGCATCGGGTACAATGCGGTACAATCCTTTGCGTACACATTCATACACATTACACTACGGACACTTTGGACATACCATACATGTCTTTGGACTGGGGAAGGAAACCAGAGTACCTGGAGGAAACCCCCGCAGCACGGGGAGAACATGCAAACTCCACGGTGGGACTCAAACCCCCGACCCTGGAGGTGTGAGGCGAACGTGCTAACCACTAAGCCACCGTGCCCCTGAGTTCACCTTCATGTCAGCTAAAACTGAGCTGGCCATTCACCTTTGATCAACCAGGAATTTCCACTCAGTGGACCTTTTTTTGTTTTTCGCATCATTCTGTGTAACAGACTGTTGCACGTGAAAATACTCAAACCAGCCCATCTGGCACCAATACTCATGCCACAGGATCACCCACCCCCCCCCCCCCCACTCTGATGTTGTACGTCAACATTAACTCTATATCTGTATGATTTTAGATTCTTCAACTGCATGATCTGCAAAATGCATGATCTAATCTTATTTATACTGAATGGGCCTGCTTCTCAACATGTTTGAGCATATGTGAATTGTTTCTCAGCTTATTATTATTATTATTATTATTTTTATCTTATCGCACACTAGTCATATATTTCTTGATACTGTTTCATTATGTTGCAGATCTTTTGCATTGTCTTTCTGTGAGAGCTAGAGATTCTGTATGGAGTTACGTCATCATGGACAGGATGGTGAGAGCTCTGCTCATCTTTCAAGTCAAAAACAAAAAAGAAGACCCTTTTCATGTTGGCATCAATAGTAACACAAGATCACCTGAAAGAGGAACTGGGTGTTGCTGCCCAGACAGTTGGCTCATACACACAACTTTCCCATGATTCTCATCTTGGGCTCTTTGATCTTTGCAAATATAGTTCAGTGCGCACATGTTCTTGATTTTAATCGTTAGAACAATCAGTTGATTAATTTATTTTTTTTTGCTCTTTTGTAATGTGTGTGTTAACTGTATAGTATGTGCACCTTGAAAGCACAACATAATGCTCTATTAAGTTTTTTTTAACAGCATTTATCCTATCAAGCTATTCACATTTATACCACTTTTGTTTATGCGATAAAATTCTAAACCTTCTAAAAAAAATGGCTATGCCAAACTGCCCCTAGGTATGAATAAGTGTGTGAATGTGTGTGTGTGTGTGTGTGTGTGTGTGTGTGTGTGTGTGCATGGTTTCCCATCCAGGGTGTGTTCCTGGGATAGGCTCCAGATCCACCGTGGCCCTGATCAAGGTAAAGCAGTTAATGTAAGATGAGTGAATGAATGAATTTGTAGTAGGGTCACCAATTTAGACCAGAATTATTCCTTGTGTCTATTGCAGGTGTTAGTACAAATCAAAAATCACCATCAGCTATAATCATCCAAGACCTAATTTATATCTAATCGCTGCTTCTTTGGTTTTGAACTGTAGTTACCAGATTTAATAGTCAACAAGTCACTGAAGTATATGACCACTAGCTTATGATTGAATTAATAAAAAAAAAACAATGTAGAAATGCCCTGCACAAAATGAAGCAATGTAAAGTGGTTGCATGACTGATTACAGTCTCATGATTGTGTAGTACTTTAGCTAACGTAAAATTAGGCTACATCTTATGAAATAGAGTAGTGTTAAGAATTCAGTATCATTAGCTAATGGTAGATAGTAAATAACTGAAGAAATCCATTGTTATGCCTCCAGATACTAAATAGAAAAAAGTTTGATCAGTGTTTTCTTGCCTGTTTGTTAGCTAACACTTGCTTGTTTCTTGCTGTTGGACAATGATGAAATTAACTATAAAAATTTCCCAGAGATGCTGTAGTCGGTGTTTCCATAATTTTTCAAACTAGCCTGTCACAGCAAGACTTTTCAAATCATTCCTTTTGGGATTATGTGACATTGTAACTGCACTGACTCCTCCTCCTGCCCCTCCTCCACTTATTACTATGACTAATACTACACTCTAAAAACAAATATTTAGGCTCAACAAAAAAATATAACGCAACAGTTTGCATCAATCTTTTTGAGTTATGACAACTTCTAATGAAACTAAGTTCAACCAACGAACTACACTGAGTTAGAGAAATTACCTTTTCCTTTACAGTCAAATGTATTTTCAGTTAACATGTAATTAAAAATGTGTATAATAAACACAAGTTTTTAAGTTGATTACTCATAAAAATTAAATTGTTCCAACTAGTTTTTTCACATTATTTAAAAGGAATTTAAGTGTTATGTACTTAACTACTATAATTATGAACACAAGTTTTTAAGATGACAATCAATCATTAAACAAATTAAGCTGCTCCAGTTAGATTTTCTCCAGTAGAATGCAGCCTTTTAAACAAGGAAAAATTACTAACTTTAAGTTGTATAACAATAGAAACTAAAATCCAGTGTCATTTACAATACAAATATCATACCTAACATCTCTGCAGGTTTTACAGACATGAAAGCACTGAATGAAATGAGCAATATAGACAAAAAAGAAACACTCTAATACTTTTATCCCTCTGATAGAACTATCCACAGTCCAAAGTCTGCTAATTTTGGTCAAAGAGCAAATTGATTACAATGGAGCTAGAATGCTATCTATGTGAATGACAAAATATTTTTAAAAATGTGTCAATACATGAAATTAGATTACACAATGTAGTTGACGGGTACACGAACAAGCAGAAATTTAATCATGCTTTTCCTTCCTGTAGCACAAATGAAAAGCCCTTTATAGATGAGCAGATTTGTCAAATAAACTTCATCATTTTTATCCACTGCTATGGTAAACTAAAGGATAGATATTCAAAATTACACTGCTAAATATGACTAGCATTAGCTATGTGTAGTAGTACAACAGAGTCCATCAACTGTATTAGCAGGTATAGCCTAACCTATACACGAGTCCACTATTGGTCATATCACAATTGAGACTATGCCCGAATTCGTTGCTTTAGTAGAATTTATTTGTAAATGAAATGATACTCACCTTGAAATGTCCTTTGTATAGTATTTGTTCAGTCTACAGGTCCTCTAACACAGTCTTAACTGTCTGAATTTGTCCAGGCATGTTAAATGGGTAGGGGAGGGGACTTCCTGAACTCAAGGTGGAGAAAAATTAAGTTATCAAGCCAATTTCATTAAGTTACTACAATTTAAATTTTGTTTTAAATCAATTAATGCAGAAATTTCACTTTAAATTACACACAATATTAAGTTGATGTAATTATCAATATTATATCAACACAACTCATCAAAATAATGTTTGCAACTTAAAATATTTAATTAAATCAATAAATTTGAATTTTTATCTGGCAACCACACAAGTTGTGGTAAAAGGTCTCCTGAATTACTTTTTAGAGTGTACTAGTACAACTACTATTACTACTACTACTACTACTACTAATAATGATGATGATGATGATGATGATGATGTCTTACCGGGGTGGCCAGTGGGATGGCCATGCTTCACACTAGGTTGATACACAAGTATGTCAGTTTTCAGCCTGAAGAATCAGTGGGTGTGAGAAGTAGATAGGAGACATTGTAAATCATTAGCTGCAACTATCAGTAATATGATTGACAGATGATTTGATTGTAACTCACATCTCGCATTGGCCAAACTAAAAATGTGAAGTTTCTACATTTTTGGTTTGGTGATGCAAAAATTTTTTTAAAAAATAGCGTGCATCTAGTGCTAATCTGCGATTGTCCAAATATGCAAAAATCTAAAGAATGATTGACAGACTCGCTCGCCACACCAGATTCCCACTGGTTTTCCAGGCTGAAACACTCCCTTACTCTTCAGTCCTTCCAGGATTTTGCGATTTTTTGATCACAGAAATGAATGCAAAATCAGACAACCTCCGCAATATTCAGAGGGGCTTGCAATTTTTCAAAATGGACCCAGATTTGGGCCAGGACGTGTCATGTGACATCACAGCGCACATTCAGCCAAAACCCTCTTTGAGCATTTGTGGCAACAATCACAAAAAACTCCTGTACATGCTGTCCAACAATCAGTTAATCAGTTATGTGATTGACGGATGATTGATTGTTTGTAACTCACATATCGCACTGTCCAATCAAAAAATGTGAAGTATACATTTTTGGACGGGTGATGCAAAAAAAATGTTAGATAGCTCTGCCAATCTGCGATTGGACAAATATGCAAAAATGCTCAATATTATGCAAAAAAAAAAAAGATTGATGGACACCACCCATGTTTCCACTAGCTCTCCATGCTGCAGCACTCTCCTACTCTTGGGACTGGCCACCCCGGGCCACCCTATAGCTACACCCATAATTGTACTGAATTTATTTTTGGTAGGCTCATAAGATTTGGTAAAACATTTTACACACTCTACAGCGTACTAGTATACAGAACAGCACGTATAGCCTACAGTACATATAATACTACGCTGAAATATAGTGTTCATTACACTGTATAAAAGAGTAGCATTTCCAGGGCCGAGTTCATATCAGAGGGAGGAGTTCACATCCACAGCGCCCCCTGTCTGCAGAGCAGTAGACGGATATGAAGTGTCTCTACAGAGACCTGCCGTTCATTCACACTTCAGCAGGACTTCATGGATGAGCCTGGGACATGGCTCTGCGATTTACACTGTTCCAGCGCATAACCACGCTGTCTCTGGTTTTATTTTTACACCACAATGCAACTACAACTGCAGCTAACGCAGGGAGGAAAGGAAACGCCGAGAAATGCGGATATAAGGTGAGACACGAAGAGCAATTCCCAAAAATCTTAATGTTTCAACTGGACGCTTGTTTTGAAAGTCAGGGTATTTTGTAACACTCGGTTTTTCTCGAGCTGAAGACTTCAAAGTGAAGTTTTACATTGTTTTTAAAGCTTCACGCTAGGAAAATAGTATGCTTTTATATTTTTAAAACTGTATTTATGAAATGTATGCTAAGTGTTTGACACAAAGTAGCCTAATGTTTGGTAAGGTAGCAGGTATGCTCTGAGGCGACTTTCTGTCCTTAAATGTAGCCATGTAGCTTCTTCAGGTTTACTTTAAGGTATAAATATACATATAATAACCTAAAGTCTTCTTTTCTAAAATGGTTAGTGTGTTAAAAATATATTTATATACACATATCAACTCTAAATACGTTTAAAGAATCCAAATATATCGTTGTAAAGTGTAAAGGTGAACCGATAAACCGAGTTAGCAATATATCGTGAGCATGACGGATATTTGACATAAATAAATAGTTTATCCAGATGTTAGCTTTCAGTGTGTAATTGTGATGTTTTTAAACGTGTAAAGCGGTCCATCAGGACCTCTTCTTCTTTTGTTCACAGCCTGAACCATCTGGCTAATTTCCACACTTGAATCGTGCCAAACTGATTTTTATGGTCGTGTCCTAATAGTATTTTGAGATTGGGACGGATCCCTTGAGTTGTATGTACACCCTTACAGCCAAGATGAGAGTCAAATGCGAACGTTTAGTTGAGTAAATGATGAAATAATAGTCAGTACAGGGTACACCTGAGCTATAACTCGATTGCAAAACATTTTAGTGCACTTTGGAATGAGTATCCATGTTTTTTTTGTTTTTTTTTTATGCCTTGCTTTCAACAGTTTTAACACCTTATGTCGATTGCACTGCCTCAGTTTGTTTGCTTTTCGTGCATGGGAGTTTACTTAGACTCACTGGCCCATAAATACCTATCGGAAGTGCTGTTGACTTTTAGTGCCCACTGTTGTGTGCATTGTCTTGCAACCGCTACGGCTGCTTTGAAGCCATTTCCCATAAGAAGTGAGGGGACTGTTTGCTCTATTAACACACTTTGGCATTTCCTCCTTCAAACCACAGGCCGTCTCCTTCCACGGCCACTTCAAAGGTCGTCGAGCTGCTGAAAGAACCCTAGCTTTCCACAAACTGGTTTGCTGGTTGTCGGGCAAAGCGTCGAGCTGGATCAAATCTTTCGGCTGCTTGAGCTTTACTGACGTTCCCGTGTTTTTAAAAAGGGACGAAATGTTTTTTTGTTTTTTTTAACGTGAAGGTGTAGACATATTGGGTGTTTGCTCAAGGGCTTTGATTTGATAGCTAAATATTTGTTTTCATATGAAAAGGTTCTTGTTTAATGTAATATCTACCCCACCATGGAGGGTGGAATGATAAGCCTCAACTTGCAGCTTAGCAAGAAAGAAAAGAAGGTGGATATTTAAATTGGCTTGCGCTCATTCCGGGCCATGCTCGTCCCCCTGCTGAGAGGGGTCGAAGGCTTCATGTCGAACCCCAGCGGGGGCTGGCTGGCTTTGGATGAAAGTGCCGAACCTCCGGAACTTCCAGGCTTTTCAATAGCATCCTTCCTTTGGTTCTTCGTCAGACTCCCCGAGTCATGTACCAGCCAGAGATTTTAATTTTTTATTTATTTCTTTTTTTGGAGTCTTGAATGAGCTAAACTTTCCTCTCCTCTCTGAGTTTGATTTTCGGTTCCTCTGCTAAAGAAATGAAGTCAGAATTCATCCCTGTGCAGACGTTACCAGCTGCATGATCAGTCGGTTTTTTTGGGAGTGGGGTGGATCCCTGTTTCCTTGTTTCTCTCCATCTGGTTAAGTTATGGGTTCAGCATGTGAGGGTGATGTGAGCCAAACACGCCAAAACATCAGCCAGGATATTGAGCAGGTTTCCAAGTCATTTTGGTGTTTCGCAATCGCAAATCTGAGCGATTAGCACTCAAGGAGACATATGCTGTTTCATGTAAGTCTGTGGAGCGTGAGTGGGAAATCACCCTATTCTCATACCCCCCCTCCCCCCTCGAGTGCTTAAAACCACATAAAAGTCAATACCACTTTACACACAGAAGTAACAATTGTAATAATAAAAGCCCCTATTGTGATTTCAGCCTTCTTGCTGCATGTGGACAGGAGCTTTGGTCCAAGTGTGCTGTCGGAATATACGAGGTATTCGGCTTATGTTAGAGCATTTGAGTTGGAGAGCATTTAGTGTTGGTTTTCTGTATTATGCCATATTTTTTTTCTCCCTAGCTACTTTTGGAACTGAATCAGATGCAATTTTGCACAGGATCATGTTCTGCGTGGTATACAGTCCATGCAGCATTTACTCATGCTCTCAAGGGAAAAGCTGTAGTGATGACAGATCTTGCTGCTAATCAAATGTACCACGCTGACCTTTTTTGGCCTTTGCACTAGATATAGAGCAGAAAAGTTGATATTTCTTGAGATCCTTTTTTTTTTTTCAAAATCTTTAGTAGTGAAGTATGTCTGAACAAAGATTAATGTCTTTTAGAAAGCAAAGCCGGTACTTTTCTGCAAATGATATGTAATCAGAAGTCGCCAGACTGGTAGTTCTTAATGCTAATAACATATAAAGCTTCTAGGCGTTCGAGGCCTTGAGTCACAAATCGACATTCCGTGTCATTGCTGCAGCACAAAGGGAAATGTTCTGCATTGTCCTTAGACACACACGCAGCCTTTTTATTACTACAAGCCTTTGAATCTTCGGCAAGCTCTGGCATGAGTGCACCTGTGGGACACCTTCTTCCTTTTGCCTAGGTTTTTTTTGTTTTTTTTTTCTACCCCCAGTCCTATCTCAAAAGGACCTGCATGTTTTCTTTTTTTATTCTCCTACCATCTGACTGATGAATGATGGAACGGGAGGAGTGGTTCATAGCGTTCAGGGGTGTGGAGAGTGTGTGTTTGCGTGGGGGGGTTGGTGTGCATGGAGGGCTAAGTTTAATTCTGCACCATGTTTTAGGCAGCATTGAAAACCATCCAAGCAACTCGTAACCTTGGAGGCCATGCCTTGTGCTCTGGTGGGAAAATCCCTGGTTGGCTAGTGCTGAATTGGCCCAGCGCGCCACAAGGTGCTTTTTTTTTTTTCAGTGTGGGGTCCTGGGGGCTTTCAGCTGTAGCGGTGTGCTTTTGCCGAGCCGTGTGTCCTGCTGTTCAACATGAATGGAGTGATGTAGCTGGTAATCGGAGGTATGTTGAAAGTGAATTAAAAGTCTAGCCACTCTGGTCACCTCTGTGGTGTCAACGGCTTGTTGTAATCTTAAGAGCAATATATGTATGTATATGTGTGTGTGCATACTGTATTTACTCCAAGCCCTCCAGCCCCTCACATGGTACACATTTCTCACACTCTTCCAGCTCCCAAAAACACCTGTACCAGGAATTTATTATTCCTGATTGCTTGAGAAAAAAATGTTGGCTGTCAGCTAAAATCATGTCTGGAAAGCACTATTGAGTGTCAAGGTGTTTCTTAATGGTTCTTTGGGGGTTCTTTGGATTTTTCATTTCCTAAACAGGTTGCAAGAGAAGTTTTCTTTCTTTTTTTTTCTCTTCCCCTCAAAAAAATTCTCTATGAATTATAGATGACTTTGTATCCTTTTTAAAACTTTTAGTCCCAGTGGTTATTTATTAAAGTAGGTGAATGAAATGTCTAATTAAATTAGCGTAATCCTCTTGAAGCAAGCAAGCTGTTTGTAAAGTGATCTTATACCCAGATTTGGTGCTCCTTGCTGTCAGAGATCTGCAGACAAGGGCAGTCCCTGGGGACCGTAATCTGATACGGACCGGTTGTATTCCTCCAAAGCTTTTCCTTTTGGCCCACGGATTGAAGTCATTACAATCAATTAGCTGTTCTTTCCTCTGGCCTAATCAAGGATCTGTTGCGGAAGAACTTCCTGCCTGGGTTTCAGGCAATGATTTGAGATTGCAGAGCGTCTGCTTCGCAGGATGAAGTACAACGGTACGCTTCAAAGCTCGGGATTCAGCTGCAGGCTAGGCATGACCATAATGTCTCTGTTAGAGGGAGGTGAAACCGCAGTTCCCTGACCACTTTGGTAATTTATCCCATCTTCTGCCTTTGGAATCGCTATCAAGAGCTTGTGTGTCTTCCCCGAACATATTGAGAGAACTTTTCGAGTGTTAAAGCTAAATCCGTAGCTGCCTGCACTAAGGCTAACGCGATGTCCCTGGTCTGATTCGGTCCGCCTGCAGATTCATGATATGCGTGCATAATATCTCATTTTGCAGTCGTGTGAGTGCATTTGGTTGCACTGTGTTTTCCATTAGAGAACTAGGGCAGGTCTATGTTTTTCATGCTCAAGGAGTTCTGGAAAGCCCTGGGCAGTAGTGCGTTCCCATAGCATGAAATACTAGACTCCAAATCCCACAAGCCCTTATCCTCCCTATGAAGACATTTATTGTTCTATAATGTCATCAGGCAGGTCTGCCTACCTCCTGAATCACTATGTCTCCCCCTCCTTCTTAGTCTGGTGAGTCCACATCGGTTTCCATTCATAATAAGCCTCCATTCAAAAGTGGGGTTTTTTTCTGTTTTTTTTTTTTTGCTAGGAACAATTAATCCAGGTTCAGTGAAATCCCAATGAAAGCCTTTGACGAAGCTTTGAGGTTCAGTTCCTGTCACGTCCTTCCTTTTGTGATGGACAAGTCCAGGCTTGTTTCGAGCAGCGCTGTGTTTACACTTCTCATAAGGTTCATTTCAGTCAACATAGAAAGCGGGATACGATTATACAGATAAAGGAAGGCAAACAAGAAAGGACTTAACAAAGGCTGGGATTAAATTCAAACTCAAAGCAACTTTGTTAAGATTTTTTGAACTTTTTGAATATGTAGGTAAATAAAGTAAAAAAAACCAAAACATTTAACATGTCCTAGCTTGTAAAGAGCAGGTTCCCATCGCTCATCCTGTGCATTTGTAGTGTTTTTCCCTGCTCTGATTAATTAGCGGATTAGTTGTATTAGGATTAGTATTCGGAGCAAGGATGACTCCAGAGGTTAGAAACCTGTGTGGTAAAGCACAGTAGCACTGAAGGTCAGCCTTCACACGTGTGCGGCATGACGGCGAGGTCGTCCCTGAGAGCCTCCTAAATCCATTCAGGATGGTTCCCAGGGTTCAGAGGGCAGAACTGAGTAAGCAGGAATCTGTGAAATCTGGAGGATGTTTGGTGTGACAACAGTTTTTTCCTACAATCCATCAGGCTAGGACTCGGTCATGTATCACTGCCATGGGGCGATGTCTGTCCGGAACGGACCGAGCTGGAAAAGCAATCATGTCTGTTAGTTTCCCAGTGAGGAACGTCCCTGCCTGTTAAAGACACGGTTTTTGCAGTCACGTGCTCGTCAATGTCCCTCTGGAGTCCTTGTGAAGCATTCTTCACTACTCGGGCTATTCATTCCCTAACTAAACGACCTCGGCAAGCGCTTTTCAGCAGGCTCATGATATCGTGTGCAAGCGTTTCTCAAAACACCTAGACTGTGCATGAAAACGTGCCAGCAAGTTCTTAAGCGCTAATGTCATAGCATATGGTTGCATTTCGAAAGAGGCCTGGCTGCGACAAATGCTGATTGGAGTAAAACAGGAAAGGCATTAAGCAAAACAGAGCGAGGGAACTTCAAGCCAGACTGCCCTGCAGCATTTGTTTGACTGCCACGCAAAGCCCTTCATCAGGCGTAACCTCTTTGACCTCTTATCCTGTCTTTCCAAGAGATTTGCAAAGCTTTTTCCTTTAAAAAAAAAAAAAAAAAACCTGCCACGGAGTTTATGTATGATCCTTTTTGGAAGACGTACTACGGTCAAAACCGTTCCTTTTTTCTTTCTTTAAATATAAAAGTCGTGAATAACGTTGCATCTCGACTTGCTCGTATAAAATGTAACACGTGCTGAATTTAACGAAAACACTTTTTTTTTTTTCTTTCTCTGCTTATGTGAGTTGACCTAAATGCAGCTCTGTTTATTTTGAGTCAAACATTAACATGGTCTTCTTTGCATGATTAAAATCCTGAATGCAATTTTTCGCCCTAATTTAAGACTACCGTTTGGACCTCGTCAGTGATGCACACGAGTGCCCAACGTCAACACGGCTCCTTTTCATCAGCAAGTCGGCAGGTTCTTGAAACCATCATGGTTTCCTGGAGCCACCCCCGTGTTTGAAATTACATTCACGTATCAGGATGTTTGCAATTGTCATCAAGTTAAATACTCGTTCTGAGTCGAGTATAATTGCAGAGATCTGGGCAACTGATACTTGCCTCATTGGTGCCATATGATCACCTGCAGCCATGTGGTATTAGCAGGAAATGCAACTCAGCAAATTGTATGCGAATGTGATGCTCGAATGCAAGAATTTGCATTTAATAAACGTCAGACTAAATGAAGGAGATGTATTAAACAGCTTTTTTTTTTTTTAATGAAACAATAAGAGTTTCTGTATGACACTGACTTGTTCCTCTGTCTTATTTACTTCGGCAGATCTTCCGCAGATGGGCTGTTCATTGTATAATCTCAGAATAAACTTTTATGATGCTGAAGAGTCACTTTTCCTTTTAGAAAGAACATCAACGTCTTCCTCGACATCCTGTTCCTCTGTTCGCCCTGTAATTCTCCGAGCACCCTTTAGGCACGCAAAGCAAATCCGCTCAGTCAGGCGTGACTGCAGTCCTGATTTGATATCATGACCTCTCATGAAAGAAACACGAAATACTGGTGATTAATTAGTATTAGCAAGGCTCAGATAGAGGACACAAAGGCAATTGTCCCAGAAAATGACTTCTTTTCGTGGAACATCAAATGAGATACACATGTTGGGGATAACGAGAACAGCATGTTGGACTGGTCAGAGCCACAGTTGTGGTCAAATTTGTCGAGCCAAATGTATAAAGGTGCTCGTATCCGTCCCACTCGGACCTGGTGGACTGATGAGGACCGGAGCGTGGGTGGGAATCTCAGGCCAGCCAGCGGAAACTTTGTGTGTGGATTGTTAGGAGTAGGTGCGTTTATATCTGTAAAAAATGTGTGAGTTGATTTGTGTTGTCAGAATCGTGGTTTGGTTTTTGAGATATTCTCACGTCATGGATCGATTTTTATTCAACGGTTGGAAGTCATGTGCTGTAAAAACAAACAAAAAAAAAACCCTTTGTACAGCACGGACATTTTGCGAATGTGTTTAATCATTGTAGTACTCGAACCTGAATTAAAACTGATTGACATCAGTCATTACTGGTACTTTTTTTTTTTCTTTTCCTTCTTCTTCTAAGAGATCACTGTGACATTTTTTTTCCCCACCATGCCTTCAAAAACCCTCTGTAGGTTTAGACAAGTGGGAGTACTTTGAAGGTATACTGGATGCTGGGAAAGGGGAATTCTCGGCGAGGCAGATGGTGAGGCTGTTTAGGAGTTTCTCAGAGTAAGCTCAACATCTTAGAAGCCAAGCAACCCCCTCTTGCCCTTTTGTTACCGACTTGGAGCGTTTTCTTCTTCTCTGCTAAATCGGCATACGATTTGATCCTGCAAATGAAAATATTATGACGAGCCGTGCTACATTTGTTTCCTCGGCTCGTTATTCTTGCTCAAAATGATCAAATCAGAACTTTGCTCCGTCGTTGCTCTCAAAATTCAGCCAATCTGTTAGACAAACAGTGATAAGTGGCTTTGTGGTCATGTTTGTTTTCCTAGAGCAGAGGAACAAGCCCAGCGGGAGCAGCTTAACATCATCTGATCAGGAGGATCTGAAGAGGAATATTATAAAAGCATGCACCACAAAGTAGCTAATGGAGAGCTGCAGCCTCCACCTTTAACCCCTTTTTAAGGCTGCAGGAACTTCCTGCTGCACTTGTAGATTGGATTAATGACTTAGGAGTTCCTGCTCTGCATCGCAAAGCCAGTTTCTTCTCCAGTGATCTCGAGGGGTTTCAAAATTCAGTGGCGGATTGGGATGATGCATGGGATTTTACATTCAGCAGGCTTTTTTTTTTTTTTTTTTTTTTTTTTTTTTTTTTTTTAAGTAAAGTGGTGTGTAAATGTTTTGGTAGACCAAGCTAAATTCCTGTCATAAACAAAAAGTTTTGGTAACACTCTGACATTTTTTTTTTTTTGAGTGTGTGTACACATACATATGTTGATAAATGCTAACCGCCTGTAAATTACCGATCATGTTCGCGGCACAGCTGATTTACATTTTGTGACGCCTACAAATCTCCAAAAAAGGCAAAACTCACAACTAAAAATGACAACTAAACACCAAAGGAGTGCCTCCTAATGGGAACATGCAGTATGTTGGATACGACAGTCAGACACTAACTGTAACTCCTTTTATGGGACTGTATTTCTTTTGTCCTAATTGAATATCTAGTCTTATTTGTTTGAATTTATGGATTGCTTTTTGGATGTTTTTTGTTCAAGTCATTCATATGAAATGGCAGAATGTGACAATTTCCATTAAATTCAAAACTTGACAGCGTAATGTATATTTACTCTCAGGAGCTTATTGGATAGGAACCGTTTACAGAACTAACTGAATTTTCATGAACACCACACACTTTATAAAAATCCTTTTATATCCCGGTTGATAAATGATGCCCGATATGTGTCCGTCATCTGGCATAATGGCTTACAGGGTTGTTGTTTTTTCTCTGCTATTTATTTATGCATTTGATCCTGTGCATCATCTGTGAGGCACATGGAGTTGATTCACTTCTTTTAAACAGGTACCAACCCACCAGTTCAGAAATCAAGGGTGCTTTATAAAGAAAATGGGGGGTGTAGGAAGGTGGGGTTAGGTTTGAACTTTACACATAAGTCCAACAAATGTTGCCTTCTAATTAAGCAAGCCCTGATTTCCCCCCGGGCTACAAGATTAGTAGTTTCCCCTGGTCCCCCCCACTAAACTACCCCCATCCCCCTGCCACCCCACTCTTTCAAGACTAGCAGTAATTGTACTTTAATTAATCAGTGTCGCCAGAGTATCCCTGTGAGGCCTGTCTTTTATTCTGTAAATGTGAGATGATCGTCTACGTGTTTCTTTTCTGAAAAAGTGTGTGGGGGGGGGATGGGTCACATTACTTGGAGGCACATTTACCCCCTGTTTTTTCTTTTCAGAAGAAGGTTGAAGAAGTCATGGGGGTGCGGAAGGGCTTAGGAGCTGGATCAAACAAATACTTCCCTTTTAAAAAAAAAAAAAAAAAAAGCTCTGTGTTTGGAGTTGTCTCCATATGGCTTGCTGCTAATGGGGAATTTAAAGAGAACCATCTCCACTTGTAAAAGAGCTGGCTGTGTTGTTAAATTAACTTCACGTGTGCGGTTGGATGCCAAAAGACAAGAGTGGGGTGGGGGGAGTGAGTGGGGGGGGGACAGGCCCTTGCAAGCCAGCTCCCTTTTGAGTACAATGAGACAAGAACTCGAGTAAACTATCAATATTTGCTTGATATGTGTGTAGAATTGAGGTTGCTGTGAGGTAGGAAGTAGATCTGCTTGTGTCCTTTGTAGCTAGAGCTTGAAAGGGTATACGACCAAGAAATAGGAAGAATGAAGCAGAGGCTAGATTGACGGGCGCTGTTCTCTGAAGCTTGTCTTCTCAAATGATATAATTACTGTTATTATTCAAACTCGGTGAGGGAACACCTGGTTGAAAGACGCTTTGGTGCAGTCTACAGGAAGCGCACATCTATCGGGCCTCACCTGCTCCTGACTGTTGTTCAGACATGTCTGTGTCTCACGAGTCTGCACAACGAACGTGGGCACCGGGTACGGCCATGTAATCGTCCACCAGCCACCAAAAATACCTTAAGCCGCTAATCTTACATTAGCGTTTCTTACTAAATTGTGCGTTGGTGATACTCCGGCCTTTAATTTGGCTCTTTGGAAAATCAGTGTCAGTTGTGTGGCTTTAGAAGTGCAGTACTGTCTTTGAAACTTTACAGTTTGTATTTTTTTTCAGTGCTACTAGTTTGAATCAATGTCTCTAGTATTACTCTTGAAGCACCATTGCTAATGTCAATCACATGTTCTCATATAGCTCTTAATGAACCAGGTCATTAAGCAAAAGGCTGAGTATTTCCAAACACAGTTGCCTTTCTCTCACAGTCTCTTAATAAGCCCCTATAAAGTGCTAGGGCTCTTGTTTGACCGGTGACTGACCTCTGATTTTTACCTCACGGCCAGCATTTCTACTCGTTTGCCACATGGGATGCTGTGAGTTTATGGACCCGAGTTACAGTCCCCCCCCCCCCTTCCTTCTTCCCCCAACCATCCATTTGAAGTTTTAGGATGCCAAATGACTTCTGGGGCTATTAGGAGTGCCGAGGGCGAGGACATCAGAGGGGCTGTCGAAGGTCTTCCTCCTACCAGGACCAGCTCTGTCTGTAGGAACAAAGGGAAGGAAAATTAAGTGGGGGTGGGGGGGGGTGTTTCTTGTTGTGGAAGGCCATAAATTGGGGGGGAATCGTTGAAAGGGTGTTTGGGGAGTGTGACAGGTTTTTTAGGAGGTGTTTTGCCACCCCTTCCTGTCAAGGTGTAAGGCTATGGTAACAGCCTTGGGCCCTCTGATTGGCTGCAGGTGTGCTTAGGCGTCCCTGGCAGCTGCCTGTCCGATGTGACCCACAGGACCCCGCTGCGTTCATAGTGTGGAATAAACCTCAGGACCATTATAGCACCCCAAGGGCACACACTTTCCCTTCATTTTTGGATGCTAAATGAGGAATTAGAGCACTGTTCCCATCTTCACCATGGCTGTAAATGATTTCATGACCTGGAGGCGCAAGCAGCTTTTGCCAATTAGTCCTTATTCTCTGGGACAGTTGCCACTATAAGCATGACTTCTTAATCCAGCGCGGTGGACAGAAATGAGCACCGACTACGCTTAAACTACGGCCGGAGTGTTTTTGACATCAGTCATGGTGGTCTCTGTAATAACGTTGTTATCTGAGTACTTGAGCTCGGTTGCCATCTGGTCAGGATCTACGCCTGGGGAAAGGAATGAATCTGGGTGTGGAGTTCATCATGTTATCTATCGGAAGTAGGCAAATGCACTGTTAAGTAATAGTTACTGAAACATCCTCTAGGCCTTCAAGCACAATTCAAATGCACGTTGTTTTAATTTGCTGTCCTGATGCCAATGCTAATGTCGTAACTAACATGCGGACCAGATGAGGGCTGCGCAATATGGTGCTGATTTTTATTGCTGTGTTTGTATTTGAAATGCTGATCTTGCAGAAATGTGCAAAAAAAAAATGCACAAGATAAGTTTTTTCAGTAGGGGCTTTGTTAAAGCTTAACAATGGTGTGATTTTTAAATACGTGTATATTGTTTTAATATATTGTGAGTGCAGTGTTGCAGTATAACTACAGCCCTAAATCAGATAGGGCTTTTATATTTGCAAGTAAATAAGTAGCTTGACATTATACTACAAAATGTGTATGGAAGAGGTAATGATGCAAAGATGAATCAATATTCGGATCTGTTCTGAAACGTTGGCTTGGTGTTGAATCAGATTTGACATTTCCAGACAAAACAGCTGTACTTTATGCCACGAGTGCATGTTATGTTGACTAACAACTCATCTTGTGCATGAACACAAGACACAACTTGCCCTAAAGCTTTCAGAGAGCCGGACTGGTTGCTCTGATGACCTCGGTATTGGATCAGTATCAGGTAGCAGCTGATATTTAGGTAGCGTGTCGATGTTGCATCAGGAAAAAGTGTAGTTGGTGCTTAGATCTGTTTTAGCTTCTGGAGTTACTGAGATTTTAATGTGTGTAGAATCATTTCTTAATGTGACCAAATCATTGCCTTTAAAAACTATTTCGCCTCTGAATATTTCTCTAAAACACTTGTGATGTCAGCAGCCACAACAGCAGTGAAGTAAATTTATAACCAGTCGTAACCTTGTAGATGCTGTGGGTCCACTGATCAAACCGAATTTGGCAGCCATGTTGTTGATTTAGAGTCTTTAACGTGTGATTGAAAGGTTTCCCCGCAGAGCACACGGGAGGAAATTCTGGCTTGATTAACGTGCTGGGAGTGATGAAATGATGGCTGAGGGAATTGAAGGTCAGACGAGGGAAGAGGGGGTGTTGGGACAAGTAATGGGTTTGACTTTGTGTTGCGGTCCAAAAGGTTTCCCCCACTTTGTTCTGACCTTGTGATGCAGTAGTGCACATTTTGAAACATTTTGCCCCACAACTTTTGTTAAGAAGTAAACAACCATAATTAAGTAGCTATATTTTAGATTTTCTAATTTTTCTGTTTATTCATAGCAGTGAAATTATGCTACCCTTTATGCCAAACTCAAATTTTGACATCTAATAGAACAGATCAGCTTTCTCAGACGACTACACTCTCTCGAGGCGGATAAGTATATTCCTTCCTGTCATGTAGAACAACTTCCTTTAATCAGGCAGTCAGATAAAGATGATAAAGATCTTTAAAATGAGGCCACACTAAAATTCAGAGCGGTACACCGCTCGAGTGTCATCTTCTACCAAGAAGCCTCAGTCATTGTTGCCCTTCGTGTCTGCGAAGCTTTGTTTATTTTCTTTTCCTTTTACCATCAGTCTTGATCTGACACGCAGTCTATAGCTTCCTCTTGTCTCATTTTAACTCCTGTCACGCAAGCTCGTTTGTTCTGACTCGAACGATGATGCGCCTCGAGCCACTGTTCTCGGGCCAGTCATAACCGCCTAAGTCATGAAACCTAGAGTTAAAGCGCACTTATCAGCACCTGATTCTGCATCAGTAGCTAGAGTGAGGACCGAACATGGGTGCGTGAGAGCATGCATGTCTTGTGCAGCTCTTCTCACAACTTGAGGCTTGTTTTTTTTTTTTTTTTCCCCCCAGAGTTGGCACCGAGTGCGTTCAGCAGGAGTTTGTGCGAGCCAGAAGCCTCGTAATTGTAGGATACTTTAGTGTTGCTGTCACCACTTAAAGTGCTGGTGGTTTTAGTCGAGTCACAAAGGAATGTGCTCCGTGCCCTCAGCGTGGTTCACATGTCACATAGTTTGGAGTGAAAGTAAACTATTTCTTAATGCTGTACCTGCTTAACCATGCCCTTTTTCTTTCTGCAGGGAATTCAATCCAGTTCAGACGAAAGTGGGCGCAAGCTCGTCACCTATCGAAATGACAGTAAGGTACCATTTGATAAAATTTAGGAATGATTTGATTGATTTATAAAAATAAATCTAATCAATTTCCTGTGCTCTGCTTGTGGTATTCATCCGATCCCTGAACCCCCATCTCTTTCCCCCCACCCTCTCTCTCCCCCCAGCTCTAACTTGTTTCCTGAACTATCAAATGTGCCAAAAAGTCACATTTCTTGCCTGTAGCTAATCCCGATTCTCACTCGGCCCCCATTGTCTGCGACCGTGGACAGGAACGGTCACAGCCTAAAAGCCAGCCCTCATTAGCATCACAAAAGCAGCAACCCCGACAGGGAGCCACAGGGTGTGAGCGACACAAACGACTGCTCCTCTCTCTTCCTCTACCTGCTGATCTTCAGCTCCGATAGCACAGTCCTAACTAAATAGGGGTTCGAGAAAAGGAAGAGGTTGGGGGGTGGGGATGGGGGGTCGAATTGCATGGCTGCATCCTTGAGCTTGCCAAAGAATCTCACCAATGCCCTTTCAATAAAAAAAAAGCGCCCCCAATTTTCTTGCCTTTTTGTTTTTCTCTCTAGACTGCTCTCTGAACTGGAACCTGTGGGGGAAACATGCCATCCATGAAGTGAACAATATCAGCTTCACTCATTTGTCCTGTGATAACCAGGCAGCCGTGGTAGTCCACTGGATGCCAAGTCCCCTCGGTAAGCCCCCTTTTTCAACATTTTAACATGCACACGAATAATTAATATATAATAATAATGATGATGATAATCTTTTATCTGTGTATGTGTGTAACCATTACTGGATAAAGAAGAACCTCCGCAGAATAGGACAGCACTATGTGCAGTTTGCAATTATAAACACTTCCAAATAAATATTTTTGGGAAAATCCATCATCTTCTGTGCATTTATTGCCAGGCTGCTTTGCTCCTTTGTACATTTTAGTCATATCACCTGAGTAATATAGCAAATACCCCTAAGAGCAGGTTTTACCTTACAGTGACTTCATGTAAAGGTATTTAATGCAAGAAAAAAAAAAACATTGATTATGTTTTCGTACGTACACACTAGACTTGTGTACCTGTGCAACAGATTTTACACCAGCCTGTTTTACAGGATAATGATGTTAAAGTCCCCACAAGTACTTTGACGTTCTGAACAGACTGGATGATGGTGAGACCCACTCAGATTCCTAAACCCATATCAAAGCAAATGGATTTTAAATCGTGTGTCCGACATACCTGACTGCGTGCATGGGTCATTCCCCCCCCCCCCCCCCCAAAAAAAATCTCACTGACTGACTGACTGGCAGCGATGGGGAAATAAGAGACTGGACAGCCTCTCTGAAAGTGAGGCCTCGTCTTCAAAGAGAGTGCTAGGCCTATCCTGATCAAAGGTCCAGGTTTTCTTCCCCCCGCCAAGCCTTTTCCTTCAGGCCTGACAGTCACACAAATCTGGCCAAGCAGTTGAAGAGATCCGCACATAGGAGCCCAGTGATTTTTTTTTTTCAGGAATGCGTGTGTGTTTTTGGAGGATGAGGGGAGGGAGCACCGGGGTGTCCCTGGCTTCCGTCTGTCGAGGCACTATTGAACTTGGTAATGTGAGTGCTTTCCCTGAGCAGCAGCACAATGTGCCTTGTTGTTTGCATCAGGTTAATCCTTTGGCCTGGTTCAGGAGATGATATGGTGTGAGTGTATATTTAAGAAACATGAAGATAAAAGGTATTTTTACCTTAGAATCAGGGGGTCCTCTTTTTTACCCCCCCCCCCCAAAAAAAAAAACGCTCACCAAGAGAGTAAAAGTCCCAACCAGTTGGACGACTTTTTTTTTTTGTTGTTGTTTTTTTGTCTTTTGCCTCCGGTGGCTTTTTTAAGGCAGCGTGATGGAGGTATCTGTGAACCGGTGGAGGTGTGGAGTTACACGCCGCCTTGAAGAGCAGGCTCTTTCAGCTCCGCTCCCTGCCGAGGTAATCGGAACCACGTGGAATGTGTGCAGGCAACCACCCCCCCCACCCCCATTTCACCAACCCTCTCTCTTCTTTTCCCCCTGCAACTGATAAGGCAGAAATGTAATTAAAAGGGAGGAAGGCTGGCACACGTTGAAGGGCATGAGAATGCTCCCTTGGCACGCACACTTGTCCTCTGTGCGTGTTAAAGGCCTCCTCTCCCTCTCCAGGGGTGCCAATAAAAGGAGAAAAGGAGGGAGGTGTATAAAAGGACTTGCACATTTTGTGCTCTGACCCCCTTTTTTTTATTTTTGGTCACGGTGTAGCCAGGGTTACAGTTTAGATTAGAGGGAAGAAATGTCGCGTCTAATTACTGGCCGATGTTCGTCAGTTAGACTCGTGATTACAAGTCATACTTTTGAAAGATTGTCTGATACGGATTCCCTGCTCGACTTGCAATCAGTGACACGATCTGAAGGATCTTACAAACAGTATTTTTGTGAAGTAACAGTATTGCTTACCTTTCAATTTCGGTGCTTTCTGTTTAAAGCTTTATTGTTAGACAAAATGTTGAACTCTTCCTGTAATGTGCACATCATTTTCCATTTTCCCTCGGATACATTTATTTTTATTTATTTACACCCCCCCCCCCCCACCCCCCCAAGAGAAGGCACAGACCTGAACCTTTTCCTAAATCCGTCATAGGGTAACTAATAATAAACAATTCTATAAGCATGTACCTTTTACTGGTCAACAGTTGGCATAAACTATTATTCTTTTTCAAACAATCTGCTCTTAGCATTCCCCTTTGGCAACTCTGACACTAATCAGTGACTTTTCATTGTGGTGAATAACCAAAGGGTACAGCCTAAAGGCCATACAGAAAGAGATTCTGCACAGAAATATGTTCTTATTTGAAATTATTTTTACAACTCAAAACAAAAGAAAGAAAGAAAGTAATTCAAGCCACCATATCTAGTTCAGTAAATATAATTAACAGTCCACTGAATGCAACAAGTCAGAGTGAATGGTTTCTAAAAGCCAGTGTGAAATTGCTAGTATTTTCGGATTATTGTTGTGGGTATTGTCAGGGGTTTCCTCCAGGTACTCAAAGTCCAAAGACGTGTGTCGTAGGTTGATTGGCATTTCATAATTGTCCATAATGTGTGAACGTGTGTGCGATTGTGCCCCGCGATGAGTGGGCGCCCTGTCACGGGCTGTCAATGGGGGAGGCTCCAGGCTCCCTCGTGACCCTGTGTAGCATAAGCAGTATGGAAAATCGATGGACAGATGGATGGATGTTGTGACCATTGTGTGTGTTATCTGTGCAGGTATTGAGCATGTAAAGGGATTTCGTGTTTATCTGGAGGACAAGAATCCTGAGGGGAAACAGTGCCAACACATGATCCTGAAGGACCCTCGACAACTCAATTTCTCCTTCAAGAATGTTGTAAGTAAAAAAAAATAAATAAATTACAGGTTAAAATTAGAGGTAGTAGTGTATTAGTTGATCTATTGAAATTCTTCCCATTGGCTTAATGCAACATGTGTGTTTATGTAAAGAACAAAACATACGGGGTGATTGGTATGGATATTTATGGTTAGTAAACTACTTGGCTATAATGAATGTCTGTTGTAATTATTCAACAGAAGCTGAGCTCGCAGCCCTTTGTTGGTTTGGCCTTCGAGATGGACTACATGGTCAGGATAATTCCATTTCCCACTTTCATGAACGACAGCTTCTTCCCTCCTTCCTTCCTGCACACTAACAGTGAGTTAGGCCCCCCCCCCCAAGCACACAGTCTTCACTCACAAAACTCCATATATCACTATCCTTCAAACCTATAAACTGTACTCCTGTTAGATCTCCTGACGGTAAAGAATTTTAGGAGAGAGTCATGAATTATTTTTGCTTTGTTTTCACAGGTTGCGAAGTGCTTCTTGGCCCGGACAACCTCGTCTGCAAACCATGTGAGTAATTCAGGCTTGAGAACTGTCGTTCATCTGCTAAGATGTACATCAAGCACCATGACCTGTGCAGAAAAGTCTCAAGTTGATTCATGTCTTTCAGTCTTTGTATTACAAAATAACGTTATGAATTCTTTTCTTTTTTTTTCTTTTCTCTTCCTCTCCCTTCTCTGTTTTGACAGTCTGGAAGCCCAAGATGCTCAACGTCTCCCAGCTCGGGTCCAATCTGCACGTCACTTTCGATCACGCTCCTCCCACCTTTGGCTTCAACACCTATTACCTGTATTACAAGCTTCGACAGGAGAACCACTTCAAACTCAAACGCTGCAAACCGGTTAGCACGCTTCACCTCGGATTAAGCAAGCCGAAGGATTGTGTCGTTTTCGTTGATTGTGACTTTCCGCTGCGTTCTTTATGTTCGGATTGTTCTGGGCGGTGTCATAACAAAACACACACAGAAAACATCACGATGATGGATCATGTGTCGCGGATGCTGCTACCAACAACATAACAATCCTGTTAGATCATCATAATGGCAAAGAATGCGCTTATTGCCTAGGGCTTTATATCATGAACCTAGAGCGGATAAGGAAGCTTATACCGTACAAAACAGCTGGCACGGGTGTGCACTACAGGATTGGCCAGATTTGTATGCCCAGATTTGCAAATTTTCAGAAACAAAAATGACTTTGCATGACAGATTATCAGCACAGATGTTCCAGTGGTTTCAGGGAGTTGATCTTGTGCCACCAAGACTCTTCCTTAAAGGAGCTAGACTCCTGGTCCTTCAATGAGACCTTGAGACAAGTTTCCTTTTTTCAAAGAATGTAGAAAGTTCTCAATGAAATCAGGTTTCTTTTCAGAACCATTCATATTTCAAGAAAAAGTTTCTCAGATTCATTTTCTCCAGAGTTCCTCCAACGAGTGAAGAAGAAATAACTAGAAGAAGAAATAACTAGAGGAACAGTGGTGGTGTTTGTTATTGCAGTTTTCAGTTTACACATGGTGCTGTAGGTCTTCTTAAGGATTTTAGACGATTAACACGGTTCTGCTTGTAATCCAAAAAGGGAACAACTCTGTTGTGCAGTTCCCCATAAAACCTTTAAAATCAAACATCAGTGTGGGCTGCTAGAAGAAACTGAATTTTCTGAGTATATATTCTATGACAAAAGACATGATTTGTCTTTATAGAAGATGAATAGGAATTTGGTGGTTGGTGGGGGGGGTTGTTATGTGATGATTGATGCTTGATTTTCAGTTCTCCTGTCATTTTAAAAGTGCATTTTTAGAACATAAATAAATCTAAGGCCTTCTCCTGTGCCTCTGGAGGAATCCTATAACAAATGGTTTCCCTCAAAACAAGATTTTATGTTTGAAAAGCTTGGTAAGAAAATTCAGTGAAATTTCTTTAGAAAAGTCAGAGCTTTAACATTCTAACGAACTCTTCATGAATGCCTTTTTTTTTCCTCTAGAAATGTAGAGATAATGTACGCTTTAGTGAGCTATAAACCATTTTTGAGATTGTTATACAAAAATGACTATTAATATTGGCGTTTTCTGAGGTTTGGAAATGTGTTCAGGCTCACTCAGTTATCTTTTATGCATGAATAACATTTGGCATAACGAAGAGTCAAGTTGAGAATTTGTCAGATTTGCATTGCACACGCATGCACTTACCTCCCCAGGAGGATGAGGAGGAGAAGGAGGTGAGAGCAGGCGAGCATAAGTAGGAGTGAGATGTTCTGGGTTAATGCATTCAGCAGCGTGTAATGTTCTTCACAGATGGAGGAATAATATATAGACGTGTCGGGCAAGTTGGCTAACAGGCCTGTACCTCAGTGGATCATTCCGACTCCTCCTGCCCCGGGGGAGATGTGCACTCTTAGCAGAACTAAAAAAAAAAAAAAAAACTTGAGTGCTTTCCCAGCCCCACTTTGTTACTGAGAGAGTGTGATGGGAACTGGAAATGAACTTTTCTTTAACTTTTAGCTGACGTTTTTTGGCCCGGTTTACTCCCTCATTGTATATAGTTTAAGAGGGATTTAGGGACCCCTGCAAATCTTTAGCTGCAGTTTTGTTTCTTTGGGGGAAAGCCATGCCTTTTCACCCAAATTGCAGGCCTTTACAATTAGATCGTTTGACCTAGCTTTTACATTCCAGCCATTTAGTTTTGAGTCGTATGTTGTTGTGGGGTTTTTTTTTTGTTTGTTTGTGAGAATACTCCAGTGTCTGTTCCCCCGTCTTTGAGCACCGCCTCATACCATCACACTTTGTCCCTTTGGAATAATGTAAAAAGCAGACTCGATTTCACTTTCGGAAGTCTAGACTGCTATACCTCATGTCCGCTTTAACATACCGTGCATTGTAACACTAATAATAGGTTGAAATATGAGTTAGGCCAGGACGTTGTTGGGTGGGGGGGGGGGATTCCAGTGTCCTACATAGCTCTTAATCCTTTAAACAGTCTGAGTGGGATTGTTTCATCATTTTCGTCCTAATTCTTGAATAAATCTCTGCGATTATCTTGCATAATCTTATGGATTTTTTTTTTACTCGATTAAGACTGAAGTGGTGTTTTTAAATGCCTGTGTTATTATTCTATAGGAGCTGAATGGTCCTAAAACAGCATGCATTCTGCAAGATGTTACTCCAGGAACATATGCGATAGAGGTAAAGTTTATTCATGTGTTACAACAGATTGAGTTCTGAACCTGAAATTGCAGTAGATATAAACGTACCCAGTGTTGTCTTTTATTTACTCCATAGCTCCGTGATGACAACAATAACACCAGGAGACAGACTCAATATCATGTAAGCCAAGGTAAGGGATAGCAACTTGTTGGGTTTCAGTACATGCTCAAAACTGGTGCCTAAACGAACTGATGGTATTTATGGCTGGGGCTAGTGATTCTGTTCATTGCTGATTGGTTATGTATACCCCATACACAAACAGGAAATAAAGACACCATTAAGCCTTTAGCCACTATAGAGATGATTTATTATGGACGTCAGTATTTTTTGGTATTAAATTCAGCATAGGTTTAGGGCTTACAGTATCTCACAAAAGTGAGTACACCCCTCACATTTTTGTAAATATTTGATTATATCTTTTCATGTGACAACACTGAAGAAATGACACTTTGCTACAGTGTAAAGTAGTGAGTGTACAGCTTGTGTAACACTGTAAATTTGCTGTCCCCTCAAAATAACTCAACACACAGCCATTAATGTCTAAACCGCTGGCAACAAAAGTGAGTACATCCTGTTAAACAAGCTGTACACTCACTACTTTACATTGTAGCAAAGTGTCATTTCTTCAGTGTTGTCACATGAAAAGATATAATCAAATATTTCAAAAATGTGAGGGGTGTACTCACTTTTGTGAGATACTGTATTTAAGTTTTATACCAGAACATACAATGACTGTGCAGTGCAAGCCCAGCAAACAAATACTTTAAGCTTTGATTATATGGTGTGCTACTTGATGTATGTATTGGTTGCAGTGTTATGTCTGTCGTGTTGATTAACAATGGGCTGAAATGACAATGAACTTTTCAGCACTAAGGCTATAAGGCTTGGAATTAGAAGTGATGATATGGTGTTGTCTTAGCCACTTCTTGGTTTTGAATGTATGGTGGAAAAATGGTGGAAATAAACCGAAGTAAATAAATACAATGGATTGTATAACTCGTGGAAATTGTAAAATCAGATGTTTACTTGTCTATGCCTCATTCTTTGTTCACTCCATTTCAGTGCATTCTCCGTGGGCTGGACCCATCCGTGCCATGGCCATCACCGTGCCTCTAGTCATTATGTCTGCCTTTGCCACTCTCTTTACTGTCATGTGCCGCAAAAAACAGCAAGGTGCGTGCCCCCCCCAACGCCCTCATTAGTCAGGATCTTATTACTTAAAGAACTCATTTTTGTCCAGCGGCTGTAATCTGAGCTTTGTAAATCTCTCAGCACAGATGAGGATTAATGGCTTGAGAAATCTAAGCATTTGTACTCGCACCATTGTATTGTCGCGCCACAACGTCATGATGGACAAAAGGAAACTTCTTGTATGGCTGTTTGCGTGCGAGGAATCCTGAAGTGGAAAGTAACAACATGAAATAATTAACGCCCTCTGTGCTGTTATGGTTGAGACCATGGCTGCCTAGTGGTTATGTTTCAGCGACGTAGACCTGACCATGCAGTCTCTTCCGAGATAAATATATATTACTGTGCATGCAGCGTTTGTTAGGCCTTGTCTTTTTCGTAGTCAGCCCAAGTTTCGTCATATGGTAATAATAAATGTACTGGAATCTACTGACTAACTTTCACCTCCCCCCAATCCCCCCCGCCCACTAACTTCAAATCTTCTCCGGGCCCAGTTGGACTCTTTCATCTCAAATCTCTCCACAGAGAACATCTACTCCCACCTGGATGAAGAAAGCTCCGAGTCGTCCTCTCACACCACCGCCTTGAGCACAGACAGACCGTGGCCTAGGCCCAAAGTCTTCATCTGCTACTCCACTAAAGACTGCCCCAAACATCTCGCTGTCATCCAGAGCTTTGCTTTCTTCCTGCAGGATTTCTGTGGCTGTTCGGTGAGTGCCTTTCAGCTCTTCGTTTGGTACAAATTGATTAACGGTTACCAAGGAACACAGTTGGGGTGGGGGCACGCGCTCATGCTGGAAATTTTGCACCTCCAGGCTCGGTTATGAACTTCAGGCACTGAGGAGTTCAAGGTGATATAGAAATTTGTACAGACTGCCACCTGCTGGTTAATGATCAAAGAGAGATTAAAACTTGAAACTGAATCATGCTTTTCTTTGGACAGGTTTGTTTTTTTGGTCTGTTTTTCTTTTTTGCTTATAATGATTAAAACAGCACTGACAAGAATTTTGAGGTTTTTTTTTAATGGCAGACAACTGATTAAATCTATCCGATCTATAAACGATCTTCAATGATGAATTAAATGTTATATTTACATTCCTAAACCTTTTGATGTTCTACTGGACATTTTGTGCACTATGGTGTACGATTGCAATAGTCATAGGACACAGATGTCGTATGTAATCAGTAGTAAGTGTATACACTGAATAGGAAGCCATTTTGTCATTTGACCTAACCGTAGGCAGGACAGGGGGTAGCAAAAAAAATGTACGCAAAGATTAAAGATCCAACAATAGCATAAAATTGAAGCTCGAGCTAAATCAGCAATAGTGCCGCATTATTATGGATAAATACCTTAAAATGGATCAGAAACATTATATTCTATGCACGTGACACTTGCTGGTTTAAATACGAAATGGTTTCTTGCCATTTGAAAATAAATTGAACAGCGTTAGTCCAGCTAATCCGATCCCTAACGAGTCCTGTCCTGTTTTTATGTGTGCCTAGGTTGCTCTGGATCTTTGGGAGCATCTGGAAATCTGTAAGGAGGGTCAGATGTCCTGGTTGAGCCGACACATCGACGAGGCTCACTTCCTCGTCACGATCTGCTCCAAAGGCTTTAAATACTTTGTCGAGAAAAGGCATCGCAAAGGCAAGGCCACATCCAAGGAGAAAAACACAAAAGAGGTGGCGATACCAGACCCGAGCAGCAATGACCTCTTTGTCGTAGCTGCCGCCATGATCAGTGAGAAGCTGCGTGAGGCTCAGCAGGACTCTGCTGACCTCTCACGCTTCATAGCCGTTTACTTCGACTACTCGCGTGAGAGTGACGTGCCCACCTCGCTGGCTCTGGCACCCCGCTTCAAACTGATGGACCAGTTGCCGGAGCTTTTGGCACGGCTGCACTCGCGCCAGCTCGGCGTACCCTCCATCAGCAAGCGCAACTATTTCCGCAGCAAGGCGGGCCGCTCGCTTTATGTAGCCATCTGTAACATGCACCAGCACATCAGCCATGAACCCGACTGGTTCGAGCAACAGCTCATGCCTCCCGTTTCCGCTCCCATCCCTTACAAGCGTGAAAAACCCGACTCGGGGCTCGCACTCAACGAGGTGGTGCTGAAGCGGCCCTCTGAGAACGAGCACCCCATCATGAACATTCTCATCCCACCCACAATGCCAAATCCAGGCACTTACTTGCTCTCTGGCATGGCCTCGAGTTCAGCGCAAGAGGAAATTGGGGAAAGTTCATCACAGTCATCGTCGGGTCAGGAGACAAACGCATTACCGAGGCCTTTGTGCCACATGGACGGCTCAGCGAGCCCTCCAGAAATGCCCAGAGACTCTGGAATCTACGATTCGTCAGTGCCATCATCAGAACTGTCAATCCCACTGATGGAGGGACTTTCACCAGACCTGGCAGACTCGTCCTCCTTGACAGAAAGTGTGTCTTCTTCCTCTGGATTAGGTAAAAAAAAATAAATAAAAAAGCATTCCTTACTTTATTCCTATGCTTTCAGATGAATGAACGGTTCAAAGAGACAATTGTTTTTTACGTGAATCTTTCTGTTTTGGCCATTGTAGTACTCAATGTGAATATTTTCTCTGCACATCCCCATGGGAATGGGATTTTCTTCACGTAGGATCAATCAAGATCCCTTTAATGTTAATAGAACACTAGTTTAGACCCGTTGCTGCCATTCTCTCCAGATACACCAAGAAAGCTACCAAATGCAAAGCTCTGCATTTCCTATCATGAAATGAATCCATTTTAAGTTGTCAAATATGAATGTTGGTCATATTTACTCACGGCCACCCATTTAAGCTCAGACAAGCATTGTTAGGAGTGTGTATGTGTAAGTAACAAATTTTATTTGATAAATTAATAAAAGCATTGTGTAGCACCAGGTTTTGATACGTAAATAAACATGAAATATTGATAAATGTATTAAAGTTGCATTGAATCCCAACAACGCCACAGTAATCTGCGGCCGGGGTTACACAGGAGCACGATTGGCCGTGCTGTCATGTATATATTATGTTCTATGTTTTATGAAGGTAAATGGCTGGTGAGTTGGAATGGGTGATTAACCAAATTGTGCAGGAAATGTGGGGAGGGGGATTAACTCTGCACATAATTTATCATTCATTGTGCTGTCCTTAGTACTTTAGTATGCATTACTTTTAATTAATTATTTAGTTTACTAAGCTCAATAGTGAAGTTAGCTAGCTATGCATATAAATTACAAAGCTGACCGGGCTAAATATGGGCACTGATTTGTTTCAATATTACTATCTAACAAAAACAATTTTCTGAACTGAAATTCAGAGCTACGTAACTATTGTACATTCTGTACTAGACATGGGACCATTTGAGTCCATAGGTCATTTTCACAGGACTCAACATCGTCCATCAAGGAACAGGTCCCACTTGAAGGAATCGCGTTTACCTTTTCTCAATGCTTCTCCTCAAACATGGAATGAAGTACAGGGTCTCATCTGCACAAAAGCGTCTTACTTAACAGCCCAGTCATGGTAGGAGTTGCACTGGTACTCCTCTAGGCTCAACTTCAGGTCACACAAACAAATCCTTTAGAACAGGGGTGTCCAATCTTATCCGGAAAGGGCCGGTGTGTGCGCAGGTTTTTATTCCAACCAAGCAGAAGCCACACCCGAGTCTATTGAAAGCCAAGATCAACTGATTAAACAGGTGGAATCAGGTGTGGCTCCTGCTTGGTTGGAATGAAAACCTGCACCCACACCGACCCTTTGCGGATAAGATTGGGCACCCCTGCTTTAGAGCTTTAAACTGGCTATGCTCATTTTTACCCTCTGAAACTGGTTGTTGGGACTGACAGCGTGAGTTGGATTGGATCAAAATGTTGTTGTTGTTGTTTTGGTTTTTTTGTGGCTAGTTTTTGGAGCGAGAATATCGGTCAGTTACTCAAATCTTAATGGAAAATATCAATAGGTAATGAAAACTGACCATGTTAAAACACTAAATACAGGAAGTAGACAAAGAACAACATGGTGTTCTAGTAATGGTCAAGCACATGGTTTTAGTGTGTTGTGTTTAACTAGGTTACAAGATGCAAATTGATAATTATTTGTTTGTGCGCCCCGATTTTTTAATTCGACATAAGTCTAGACAAATGAGTTGGAAAGTGATTGACGCACGGCTGTTTCATGATTTCTAATGATTTAAAAGGTGTAGAGCAGAAATGTCTAATGAGTCTACTGAAAGCCAAGATCAACTAATTAATCAGGTGTGGCTCCTGCTTGATTGGAATGAAAACCTGCACCCACACCGGCCCTTTGCCGATAAGACTGCTGTAGTTTATCATAGGGTTTGTGTGTGTGTATATATTAACTAACCAAAAGTAGAAGCTACAGTTCATTCATCTTTGTCTTCATGTTTTCAGGTGATGAGGAACCGCCTGCTGTTATCTCACTACATTGCACCATACCCACCATCTGCAAGGCAGAGCTTCATCACATTGTGGAGCCAAGTGAAGGACTTGTAGCACCAACCTCCCCATAGTGGCCTTTTCCTGGATGCGCTTCGCCACTTTACTACCTTCATCATCACATGACTCAAGTCAACATCTAGCCTTATTTTTTGCGTGTCCCACTTAGACACGAAGAAGCACGTGGTTAGCTTTTGTGGAGCTATTTCGAGACATTGATGAATTTGTCCTGGACAATTGTACAGTACGCTGAGAAGGGGACCGCTGTCTAACCAAAGCAGCTGTGAACTCTCGAGTCCAGCCTTTTGCGTTAGTGTTAGCACAAAGCATTACGGTAGTTAGTACATAAAACCGGGTTTTATCAGAACAATCAAATAACCAACTGCTCTTTAGTACATCAGACAGAGTTTACAGCACCAGGAGCATATGAGGACAACCATATTATTATGAATATGGAACTTGGCAATTTTTTTTTAATGCTATTTCAGTTTTATTTATTGATTGATATTAACTTTTATCATTGCTTCGTAGATGACTCAGATGTTTTAATTACTTTTTATCAGTTTTGTATTGGTCTTTCTCCATTTAAAAAAAAACAAACAGATTTACTAAGAACTAATTACATACATAATATTCTCATTTCAGAGCAAAAGACATACATTATTCAGCCTTAGTTAATGAATTAATTGATGAAAAGGGAACAGGAAGTAATTGACACGTTTCAGAATTGTCAAGTTGCAGAAAATTTTATTTTTTGTACAGTTTTTTTTTTTGTTGTTTTTGTTTTTTAGAGAAATAGAAGTGATTTCTACATTATATATGAACTTTGTACTGTTTTATAGTACTCTAATGTAGGAAATGTGTTAATAAAACTAAAAATTTTATGGCAAAGTGTGTGTGTGTGTGTGTGCGTGTGTGTACACTGATGAGCCATACCATTAAAGCCACTGACCGGTGAAGTGAAGTACATTGATTATCTTTTTACAGTGGCACCTGTAAAGGGGGGATATATTAAGCAGCAAGTGAATAGTCAGTTCACAGAACAGACAGTTGGAAGCAGGAAAAATAGGCAAGCGTAAGGACCTGCGTGACGTTGACAAAGGCCAACCTTGCTGCATATGGGGTTGGATACCTGCAGACTGGTCAGAGTGCCCATGCTGACCCCTTTCCACCAGTGGAAGTGCCTACAATAGGTATGTGCGCATCAGAACTGGACCGTAGAGCAATGGAAGAAGGTGGCCTGAATCACACTTTTTTTTTTTGCGTCATGCGGACGGCCGGGTGCGTATGCGTTGCTTACCTGGGGAAGAGATGGCACCAGAATGCACTATGGGAAGAAGGCAAGCTGGCGGAGACAGTGTGAGGCTCTGGCAATGTTCTGCTGGAAAACCGTGGGTTCTGGCATTCATGGGGATGTTACTTTGACATGTACCACCTACCTAAACATTGTTGCAGACCAAGTACATCCCTTCATGGCAACGGTATACCCTAACTGCACTGTCATCTTTCAGCAGGATAATGCGCCCTGCCACACTGCAAAAATTGTTCAGGAATGGTTTGAGGAACATGACAAAGCTCCACCCCTTAGGATGCGAGGGAAGGATGCAAAGATGGGATGTGAGAAGAGAAGAATTGAAACAAGTCAAAAGGATTATCCTCACTCTCTCCAGCATCACGTCAAAGCGACGTCAATTAATGATTACTCTGCTCAGTTGGATGTCTGGGATCTGAGGTTATGTTGTAGGAGTTTGATTAATAACAACATTCTTAATAAAGAAAAATGCACTGACAGTATGTGAAATGTCTTATTCCACAATGAATTAATGAACAATAAATAATTTCTCATCTTATGTGCAGATTTGCATATCCAAACATGCAGGGATCAATTCATTACAATACTCATTGTAAGCTTATTATTATGATTATTATTGAATTATATCTCACACAAAAAGCCATCACATCATCAAAGGTCTTTTTGTTTGAGATTGTGGCAGATGTAAAGGAGGAGGGGAATTTATATCTGTGTCAGGTTTTTTCGACAAGAAACACTTCCGCATAGGATACACCTGTGTGTCCTCGCTCCTAGCTCCTCTGGAGGCTTCCTCGCTCCCTGTTCCTCACCTCCTCGCTTTGAAATTAGAGAATTAATGTCCTTCAAGATGGCTGACTTCAATTGATTTCCAGGTCACACGCTGGAAGACGGAGGACCAAGGAAATGATGAAACATCAATTTGAGTATTGAGAAGCACCCAAAGAGTTCAAGGTGTTGACTTGGCCTCCAAATTCCCCAGATCACAATCCGATCGAGCATCTGTGGGATGTGCTGAACAAACAAGTCCGATCCATGGAGGCCCCACCTTGCAACCTACAGGACTTAAAGGATCTGCTGCTAAATTCTTGGTGCCAGATATCACAGCACACCTTCAGAGGTCTTGTGGAGTCCATGCCTCATCGGGTCAGACCTATACACTATGGCAGGAGGTTTAATGTTATGGCTGATCAGAGAGTATATACTGATTATAGTTGTATACTTTGTATGGATGCAGACATAGTGAGTGTTGGTGTTGATAGTCACTGAAATGTTGGATCAGTGTCAGATCAGACTTGGCCTATTTTCCAATCCATAAAACCGAGAAGCACACTCTTGCACGTGAACACAGGACACAACTTGTCTTAAAATACGCCTCCAATGTGCCTTGACTGTTTTGCATAACTGGGCAGCAGAGGCTTGTAGACAGTCTGTCTTACTGTGAAGTTGTCTGTATTCAATACTGGCTGATACTCAGAACTTTGGTATCTACAGATCGGAAGGTCTTGAGGTCAGATCTCAGCATGCTTCCACTGCTGGGCCCTTGAGCAAGGACCTTAACCCTCAATGGCTCAGGTATATAAATGAGATAAATGTAAGTCGCTCTGGATAAGGGCATCTACCAAAGGCTGTAAATGTAAAACCCATTCGATGTGCTTTTTCTCAACCTTCTTCTACCCATCCATCTATAATCAAGGACCATGTGTCTTTAATCTGGAAACACTGGGATTGATTTCTCCTGTATTTTTTAATATTCTTTGAGGGGATCAATAGTTGTGCCACATATTTTGAGGAAAAATACAATTACTTAAGAGTTGTTGCAGGAATGGATTTTTCTCACGTTTGTTCAAGTGAAAATTTTTAATCGTTTTGTGTATTTTATACAGACCTTTTTACCCATATGAAGGGTGCCAATAATTTCTGGTGTGTCACACCGTTGGTCTATGACTCATATGACTCACAGCTCATTCATGTACTTTCAGTATATTTCCACAGGATGGAAGCAGAGATGCGTTTGTAAGAGGAGACTCTTCATTGAGCTGTAGTTGACCTGAAACACCCAAGTTCACTGCAGTACAACGAAGAAATGTGTAAAAATGTACTTAGGAAAGTGAAAAGTGCTGATAGCACACGCACACTGGGGCGACACTATTAATGATCAGATCGATAGGTCTGATTCAAAATGAACCGATTTAGGATGTTTTAATGAATCTTTTCATAATTTCACAATTATAGTTGACATTTCTTTAGTTTGTATGGTAAACCATGCTATTGTGCTCCATTTCAGTAAATTATACTGTAAGCTCAGATCACATCAATTGGTTTCTGTGTTATGGGCGGGGCTTGTGTGTTAGACCCCACCCCTCTATTCGGTTTGCTCGAGACTAACACTGCGGAAAACATTTACATTACATTACATTTATTCATTTAGCAGACGCTTTTATACAAAGCGACTTACAAATGAGAAGTGTGAGGAAAAAAAGTTACCAAAAAGTTACCAAAAAGTTAAGGCTAGTGTTACGTTTTATATTGTCAATTGTTGCTTTATTTATTTATTTAGTTTATAAGACGCTTAATTAGATAGGATATCTTTACTAACATTTAGCTCAGATTCCTACTATATGGGCGGGGCTTGTGTGTACGACCCCGCCCATTGCATCGCCTACGCGTAGCAACAATGAAATGAAAAAAAATATATATATATACAAAAATATAAGGCTAGTGTTAATGCTTTGAGACATGGTAAAGTCTGTGTTTTTTTTTGTGTTAAAAAAATGCAGGTTTATTTAGACCTACATATCGTTTTTAGTTTGTAAGGCATTTACCTGGATAATAAATCTTTAAGTGAACTTTCTGTACTAGGCTGTGTTAAATTTCAGGTTGTTATATCGACGCGCTTTGCTTATATGCACTTTTTTAAGTTTGGAAAACGTTTAATTAGACAGGACATCTTTAAGTGGAAGTGGATTGTTTGTGGTAAAACCTCAGTGTACTACCGTGTGGGCGGAGTTTGTACTTAAGACTCCGCCCCTCGTGTCGGGGCCGCGCGTTGAAGCGGGCACGCGTCAAACAACATTGCGGAAAGGAATTGAAGAAAAGAAAGCAGTCAAAAGGATAACATAAATTGTTACGTTTCCGGTTTATATAACAACAACCTGTGATTATATACACTTTTATTAGTTTCGTAAGACGTTTCATTAGACAGGACATCTTTAAATGGACTGTCTGTGGTGAATATTGACCCCAGGCGCATCGCCTTTTGGAGAGCTGAACTGGATGTCTAATTTGTTTCAAATTAAAAATACGAAAATCCTGCTTCCATGCAAACGAGTGTCGGAAGCCATGAAGTATCCGGGTAAGAACAATAACTAATTGTTTGTTTTGAAAATAAAATGCTAAATGTATGGGCAACTTTATTCCATTATGGGCAACTTTATTCCATTGATAATAAACAGAATCAAGCCTGTTAATCCTGAGTACACTTTCAAGCAAAAAAATAAAATAAAATAGTTCATCTCTTGTCTAAAAATTCACTTTCTTGTATCTTACAGTAAAAAATAAACCTGAAATTTAAATGCTATCCAAATAAAGTGAGAAAGAATGAGAATTAAATGTCTGAATTACAAACAAACAAATTGTAGACCAGCCAGTGAGGAATTGGCCTGACACTGTGCTCCTCATTATTGTATTATAAGTTTTTATATATATATATATATATATATATATATATATATATATATATATATATATATATATATATATAATAATAATACTAATGTGTGTGTGTGTGTGTGTCTATATATAAAGCATAACTAGACACCCAGTTTTGGAGCATGTGTGCATCACAAAGCCATTAGAAAGCACATTAGATCTACTGTTTCTTATTTCCTCTGAGGTCTCCTCATATTGCTTCCAAAGCCAGACATTGTTCCTATACACACACACACACACACACACACACACACACACCATTTATTTATTTTACTGCTCAGATGTTTGGGATTTCTGTCCTGGTTTTTTACAGGAGCAAACGTAGCATCACCCTGAGAATTGCCGCTTCTCTGTGAGCTGGATTATTCGGCACAGTTCCCTGTCTTGGGAAAGCTGGAGACCTGTGATGTACGTTTCATCACCGTGTTTCTAATGATAGGCTTCAAAGCCACTGCGGTTAAGGTTCCTTGACCCTGTATCTCATTATAGACCACCGCAAAACTGCTTAATATAACCGTTTAAATCATTAAAGGTGTAGTAGTTGGTTTAAAAAAATATATATATTTCATTCCTTACTAGTACTAATAACCTGGAAGATATGTAGAACTTGGTTTTAAAAAAGCAGTGCTTTAAGCCGGTGGGCACGGTGACTTAGTGGTTAGCATGTTTGCCTCACACCTCTGGGGGTCATGGTTCGAATCACTCCTCTGCCCTGTGTGCGTAGAGCTTGTGTGTTCTCCTCGTGCTTTGGGGGTTTCCTCCAGGTGCTCCGGTTTCCTCCCTCAGTTTAAAGACTTGTGTTGTAGACTGATTGGCATTTCCAAATTGTCTGAATGTGTGTGCAATTGTGCCCTGTGATGGGTGGGACCCCCTTCCAGATTGCCCCCCACCCTGCGCCCCGAGTTCTCTCTTCATTAAAGATATTTTCATGGTACATGATGTACAGTAAACCACAACCAGACTTACCTGAACACACTATTTCTATTTGCAGGTTTTGACACGGCAGCCAAACAATGATAAAATTCCGCAATGATAAAACGTGCTCTAAAATCAAACAGTTGATTGACAAAAACAGATCCGACCACAAATACCGACACAGACAATTCTGAGTAACTTTGTAGCTACGTAGCCAAGTGACTGTGTGAACGCTGAAGAAGTGAAAATACCTGAAAAGATGCGCATCATGTACAGAATCAACCGTAGTATTGATATCATTTCCCTTGATCCTCATTTAAAAGCCTATAAATATACATGAATATGCAATTTGGAAATGTTCTCCTGCTATCCCGAATTATGTAATATTATATTAACGTTGGATAACCTAGCTACCTAACTGCAAGTAAACAAGCTTGCATTTTTTTTCCCATAGATATGACTGGGATTTCTATATTTGAATCTCGATCTTTTGACATTCGACATTTCAAACCTGTCTACTAGAACAGCCACAATTTGTCCATCGCTAGCCAAATTTGCTGGCAATTGAGTGCCCAGGTACCACGTCATGCTCCTGTTGTGATATCTGTAAACCTTGAGCCTATTTGGTGCCATTACAAGCTAAGCTCACATCACATAACACTCCTTGAATACTGTTTTATTTCCTCAAGAACCCTGTATAAAATGGAACAATATGAACTAGATAATAAGAATCAGTTGTCCAAGAGGAATGAACCTTTTGTGCTTTATCTCCATCAGAGACAACTTTACACAGTTGATTTTAAACGGAGATATGAAATCAAAACGACCCTCATTTATATTTAGATCCTACAGCATATGTCTCGTGCAGAAGGCAGGCTCATGTCCGTAGCTATGATGAGCTCGTAAGCCTCGAGGTCACATGTGTGATCTGGGCTGATTGGTCACCTGTTGCCTAATCAACAAGTGTGCATATCTCAGGCCTTTTCTCTGGACAGTACATCCAAGTTTTTGTGTTTGTTCTGGCTGAACTGAAATGACCACAGTGCTGGGACAGAAGCACCGGAGCATGCTCATTCATAAGCCCCGTACTAATCGCAGCTGAATGTGTTCAGAATAATCTTTTAACCGGGTGTGACTGGGGGGCTGCTCGGGTGACGAGTGAGGCCTGGTCCTCGCTCTACTCTTTCTTGGTGGGATTATTGAAGTTTTCTCTGTCTGTTTCATGAATTCACAGCAACACAGTCACCTAGATGAGTTTTTCTGCTCATGACTGTGTCTCCTGAGTGCCTCGGTCCCAGGACCTGTACAAGGCCATCAGAATTACATTTCTCTATGTAACAGCGGATCATCTGTCTTGATCTGGTGAAGGATATATTGACTCATGTTCTATCACATCATTAAAGTTTTATCATGGTTTATAGAATGTTTATATTCATGCACTCATTGTACTGTACAGTATGTTATTGTTTCTGTAGTAGCTAATTGACATGGATTTGTATGGTGGATGTTATACATAATCCAAGACTTATAATCAGTCCATACTGATTATAAAAACTCCATAGGAGTTTTTTTTTTGTGGTTTATGCTGAGACTTTTTCTCAAAATGGAAACGTGGAGATTTTTGTGCTTTTTTTTGCGGAAAACTACTTGAATTGGTGAAATTGCAATTGCACAAAATAGTTTTTTTGCTACTGTCTATCGCAGTGATTTAAATTTTAGCTGTAGTCGTGTTTGACACATGTGAATCGAAGAGGGCTTTGGCTTAATGCGCGTTGAGATGATGTCTTGGAACAAATCTGCGTAAAATTGTAAGCTCCTTTGAATATTGTGGTGTTTGCTTGATTTTGCTTTAATTACGGCGATCGCGAAATCCTGGATGGATTGAATAATAAAAGTATTAAAAATGTAACAAGTGTAATGTATAATAGCTTACATTGTGTACAAGTTTTCCTTAAGGAAATGTTTATGTGGCTCAGGGCAACTGTGGCTCAGTTGGTAGAGCGGGTTGTCCACTAATCGTAGGGTTGGCGGTTTGATTCCCGGCCCACATGACTCCACATGCCGAAGTGTCCTTGGGCAAGACACTGAACCCCAAGTTGCTCCCGATGGCAAGTTAGCACCTTGCATGGCAGGTCTGCTACCATTGGTGTGTGAATGGGTGAATGAGACACAGTGTAAAGCGCTTTGGATAAAAGCGCTATATAAGTGCAGACCATGTAACATTTATGAAATGAGTCTCCATTGTCAATGCTTTATTAAAGCCACAGTACATGAAGACTTCCATGACACGCTGGACTTTTTTTTTGTCTTCTACACAAATGCACAGTTTTCTACGCAAACACTTGGAGGAATGTCCCGAAATGTGAAACTGGAATTGATTATGGATGGTGAATTGCTGGAATCCTGACATTGTCCAAGTTATTTATCTGCTTAAATAATACTGTCGCATTCTGAATTGTGTTCTGTTTGTTTATATAAATTAGAAAGTAAACTCGGGGTGATGTTTCTGAAATACCAAAGGGACATCATGAAAGTGGAAGTCCCAACAAGTACCAATGACGGGGATTCCTCAGTTTCCTCTTGAGAAGTGAATAAAAAATCACACACTGTAGTCACATATAGTGCACTATTGTTGAATATAAATTCCCACCATGCGTTATGGAAGGTTGGTGTGCAGTGAGGTACCCTAGCAGAATACCCACTGTAATTTTCAGATTGGGTCGTGTAGTGTAAGTTTTTAAAGTTCCTAAAGGGAAACTTCAGTCAAATTTAAATATTGATGCATGTCCACTCGCATCCCACATAATTTAAATGGTAGATTATGTAGAATCTGAACTATTGAGAGGTATTTCCCAGTTTGAATGCTGGGGAAAGTCCCTCTTCTAGACGCATCTTGACGGTGGAAGATTTTGAAGAACTACATGTACTTTGGGTGGAATTTTGGAGTGGGAGGTTGTTCAGTTTTTGTTTTTTGTTTTTTTGCCAACTTAAAAGATGTGACCGGTGCTATGACGCTTAGGAGATGCACACTAGGTGACACAAACCATAAAGGACATCTACAAATACGGTAGTGGAAATGGCTCTCGTGATTGTGAATTTCCACACCCACGCCTATGCTCTGAATGAAAAATGATGTCTTCAAGAGACAAGAACTTGAGACATCAGACAGAACTGGGTGATTGACACCTGAAGGTTTGTGGTCACCTGACCATAATGCCTACGTGTGGGTTTTCCCTATGCTATTGCCACTAAGCTGGAAACACACACATTATCTAGAATGTCGTCATATGCTGTAGAATTACAGTTTCCCTTCACTGTAGCTAAGAGGTCCAAACATGTGCCAGCATGAAAATTCCCCAGCGCACAAAGCGAGCTCCATGAAGACATGGTTTGAGAAGATTGGATTAGAAGAATTCGAATGTCCTGTACAGATACCCAAACTCAACCCCACTGAATACCTTTGGGACGAACTGGAACGCCGACTGCTCCCTAGACCTCCTCACCTGACATCAATACCTAATGAGTTTGTGGCTGAACGAGCACAAATCCCCACAGCCACGCTCCAAAATCTAGTGTGAAACTTTCCCAGAAGCATGGAGGTTTTTATAGCAGAAAGTGAGGACTAAATCTGGAATCTAATGTTCAACAAGCACATATGATTATGACGGTTAGTGTCCGCATACTTTTGACGATATATTCTATATGAATGCTGGGTATTGTAGTGCCAGGGCATTGTTATGCAAAAAAACAGTTAAATTCAGAGAGATAATTGTGTGATGCATAGTTTTTTTTGTTGTTGTATGCATCAGTTCCTAACACATAACAACTTATATGAAAGCAATACCTGCTTTCATAGCAAAAGTGTACAAGGATGTGAAAGCAGGAATTTGTGGTGGAGACATAGGGAAAGTTCTCATAGGAAAGTGCAAGTAAAGCCACCACAGTTGAGCTCTGAGCAAGTGGTTGATACAGGTCCTGTGGGTCAAAGCTATACTTATGGTGAGATGTAGATCTTCTCGAGACTATGCTCTGGGGCAAAAAAAAGGACCAAGGTTCCTTTTGCCACAAAAGTTTTGTAGATCATTCAGTGTTAGGACCAAATTTGTTATCCCTGCTGAAAAAAACCCAATAGAAACCCTTACAGAATTTGTAATGGATTTAATGCTTATAATGGGAATTGTATTGGTTTTAATGGAAACTGTAATGCTCCCTGTGAGTCTCAACTGGTAATTTGTTGCCTTTAATCCTTTAATTGGCGGCATGTTATGTCTAGTGGATACCATTAAGGACCAATAATTGTAATGGTTTCAATGGTTAGCTGATGGTTTGGAATGGTATCTGTAGTGGAAACCATTCGAATGTTTGATGTTTTCTGTTGTTTTTTATTTTTATTTGTTTTGTTTGCTTCATGTCAGATGGTCTATCATCTGTGGGAGGTCATTACAGCTGAGTGGACCGTTTTAAGAATTCGTTATTCCACTAAATCTAAAGGAAAAGCTATTCAGTATTAATATATTTGTATAGTTACTCCTTTTAATATTCTATTAATTGCTAATTAAAAATACTACTATTCGCCTGTACACAGATGGCTGTGGCATTGCTGCATTTTAAAATTGTGAACTTCCAGTGATTTGGTGAACGCTTTTCTGTTGCACAACTCTGTTGTCTTTATATACAATCATTTTCACAATTTATTTTTGCGTGGCTTTTTTATTATTATTTTTATTTTGTCCCAGATGTAGATTTTTTTTTTTTTTCTTTTACAGAGTTTTGCATATGTCAAATTCATGAAAAACATAGTTGAATAAGCTACTATTTTAAATATATAAAAGTATTTTTATTTATTATGTTCAGCTATGCTAACAGTAAGGTATTCCGAAGATTTGGGTTACCTCTAGTCTGCAGCATGGATCACAAATACAGTGTCTCATCTTTATTGCTGTAGATTAGCATAGACCCACATTCAGTCAGTCAGTATCCCTGAGCCTGTAAAGAGAGCTCTGTAAAGCAATTACTGCTCTTTATTACTAATATATTTCTGTTAGCACTCTTTTTGCATTTGAGGGCGTCTCTAATACTTGTGGGTTAGTGCCGCACACTGTTGCTGGGTTTCATACAGAACCAATCAAAATTTCTCCCAAATCAACCTAATCTCCCAAAACCCAAATTGCTATAATAATACCAATACTGCAATAAATTTACATATGTTTTTGTGAAAAAATAAAATAACATATAAAAAAATCATGGGTATCACAATGCAGTGCCTGACAATTTTTTTTTTTTTTTTTTACTTTTTCTGTACTAAAAACATCTTAATGAACGTTAAATAAAATTGTACCACAGCACTGTTGAATTCTGGATTCTGATTGGTCAGAATGTGTCGATTTTATTTTCTATTTAACAGAACCTCCGGCAGTAGTTTCGGCCGTAAAGTGTATGTTCATGCATCCGTACTGATGCGTTATCGTTTCTATAATAACTAACGCAGAGATTTGTGTGGTGAACGGTCCATTTTGTTGGTCTGGTGAAGTTTTCTGTAAGGAGGTCATTCTTTGAAAAGCAAAGTCTTCACGATTGAGGGCTTTGCGATTTCTCAGTAACACAAGAAAAGAATGTCTGGCGAGGGAGCGACTGTTTATAGCAGCTATTACATAAGTGATAACAGGAGCTAACTTGTTTCATGGACGTTCTACAGCATAAAAATCTGGGAAATTGTTGACAAGTTACTCTGGTATAAGAGGGATTAAATCCTTCAAGATGCGCTGTTATTAAAAATAATTGGCTTTGGGGGTGGTAATAGTAAGTGTGCCTTGGGCGCATCACACCACCATGTTGTTGATTATTTTCCCATTAACAGCACATCTCCAAGTGTTCTATTCCTTAGGTATAATCGAAATATCAAACGACTTCATTTTTTTAGACATTTTTATTAAATGTAGCCCTGCTGTTTTGCAGACACTTTATTAACAGAGCGAATATCACAATGCATACACTGTATTGTTAAAAAAAGGGCTTCGTATTGTGATTTACTGCGCTCTTAAAAGTTAAATCTAGAAGCATTCCCTGAAGGAACCGTAGGATTTATGAGGACGAGACTTTGTGTGGTTTCCTCCACTTTGTTGATGCCATTCATAATGTTGGCATTTCTCTAATTTTGGTTCTGCAGCTGTCCCTAGATTAGACTTGTAAGCTGGTCTCTCTCGCTCTCTCTCTTTCTCTCTCTCTCTCTCCACCACCTGTCATCCCACACAGACGTTGTGGCTCATGCACTCTCTCAGCTGTGATGAAAAAGCCTGTCATAAAGCGCCAGGTGGATTTTTGCCTACGTTGCCTTATCAGTGACTCTGCATATGTTTTGTCCCAAAAAGGCTTATTTCCACTCCGACGTCATTCACACTGATACCGCGTGTGCCAGAACTGATGGAACTATGATCACTGAAGATTGAAGGTGTCAAAACACAACGCTTACCCTTGTTCCAGGTCAAACAATTCCATTGATTGCTCTTGTCAAGATTTTCGTTAGTGCGGTGTGGTGATATGATGAAGCAGAGGGCCTAACTCCAAATATTCGATTATATTTTTGGTGTCTGGCGTTTGCTGATGAAGGTTCTAACAAGTCGGGAAAGCTTATAGCATTGTGTAAATCCCACAGATTTCATACAAAAACATTCAGCCAGCATACAACGTATATAGCTACGTTATGTTGTAGCTCCAGAGCAAAACTAAAAAAAAAGCAAATGTCTCAAATCCAACATGTCTTCCCTGATCTTCTCCCATATTTATCTTGATCTTTTCACCCACTATTCACATTTACATTGTGTCTGATATCTGATGCTGTTCTGTGCATAATACTGACCCTGTCGTTGGCCCCTGCAATTAGCAAATGAGAAGAAAATACCAGGATATCTCACAGACATACAGATGTGGTTTAGGACACAGTGTGACCTACTGTAATCATTAAAAACAAACAAAACTTTAACATTATGTGGGCGGCCGTCTCAGACAACCACTTGTTCAGTCACCTAAGACCTTAGCTCCCAAAGTTTAAAGACAAAATTATGCTAGAAAACAAAAATTCTTGGTATGTTTCCCTGTATTGAGAAAAGAATGTAAACATGTTTACGTACAAACTTGCTTCCAGTAGATGTCTACAGGTACTTCCATGGATTCCACAAGCTGTTGGACACATTCCTTTGCGATTCTGGTTCATGTTTGCACATAACTGCTGCAGATTTTTCAGCTGCACATTCATACTACGTATCTCTCTTTCTACCACACCCCGAAGGTGCTCTTGTCATTGAACCAGTTGGAGACGACTTTGCGCTTTGTGACGCCGTATGTTATCGTGCCGGAAAAGTAGCAACAGTACTCCGATAGTCTGTGGCACTCAAACAAAGCTTGACTGGACCCAGTGCGTGCTAAGAAAGTATTCTCCACACCGTTCAGTCCCTCCAGGATTTCGCAGAAATGAACGCAAAATCAAAGCAAACGCAGTATTCGGAGTTGCTTACAGTTTTTCAAAATTACCACAGATTGAAGCCAAGACGCGTCACGTGACATCATCGCACCGTGCATTCAGTCAAAAGCCCTCTTCGGTTTATATGCATCGAACATCGGTATAGCTAAAAGGTCTTATTTACAGATGAACTGCGAAATACAGTGCGAAACAATTACGTGCAATTGCAGTTTAGACAATTCAATTCAAAAAGCGCAAAATACTCAAATTTTGAACAAAGCCGCAGCAAAATCAAGCATTTTTGGCCGCAGCAATCGCAAAAAGACTCTGAAATCCTGTACGAACTGACCATTACACTGTTCTTGGCTGATAGGAATGGAAACCGATGTGGTTTCTGCAGTGATAGCACATCCGCCTCAAGGTTCGTTCGTTGTGCGTTCTGAGATGCTTTTCTCTTCAACGCGGTTGTAAAGAGTGGTTATTTATCTTAGCCTTTCTGACCTCCTTCATCATCCAGGTGTTTCTGACCGCAGACCTGCCGCTCACTGTAGAGGCTGTTGTGTGTGAAAATCCCAGCCGTTTCTGAAATTAAACCAGGCTGTCTGGCACCAACAACCATGCTGAATCACAGAGATCACATTTTCCCCCATTCTGATGTTTGATGTGAACATTAACTGAAGCTCTTGAGTGTATAATGTGAATTCAGAACTCCAGCACTGCACTCCAAAACCAGTGATTTAAACTGACTTAGCAAAGCTGTTCTCCTGGAGGTTGATCCCCGTTTCCATCACTGGAGCAATTTTGTAAAAAGTCGCTCAGTTTATGTATACTTTCCCAAAGGTTTTTTGATGTCCAAACACCATCAGGCCCACACAACTATGCTGGTAACCACAGATTTTTTTTTTCTCCATGTGAACAAGTCTCTCTGATTAATTCCATAACGTCCATTTGATTGAAGAATTCATAAGTAGTTTTGCATGGAAGTCTGTTGACGGAATTCATCACCTGCTCTTAGTCAGTTCCCTCACGCAATCTGCGATCAATCAACAACCGACGCTTAGTAGTACCTACTCAGCTTCGCTCAAGGTCCCTTTCAAGGACCTTCAAACTAACTGTTCCTCAGTGGTGGAATGAACTTCCAACCTCAATCTGGACCACAGAATCTGTCACTCTCGTCAAGAAACGGCTAAAGCCCCACTTCTTCCAGGAACACCTAACCAACCCATAAAACAAAACCTTACTCTGGCACTTACACCTCTACTCTGTGCACTTTGCTTCTTCTGGAACTCAATTAATAGAGCTTGTATGGTAGCACTACTTGTATTGTTCTCCGCTTGATGTATCGCTTTGCTTGTATTTTCTCATTTGTAAGTCGCTTTGGATAAAAGTGTCTGCTAAATGAATAAATGTAAATGTAGTCTTAATTGTAAGTAAGTTGTAGGTAAACATCCCAATTTCCAAAGTTCAAACTCTTGCTCGTGGTAATCACACACATGACTGGACATGAACAAAGGTAATCTGTGGTGAACTAAAGAAGGACTTGATGTTGAATCTGATGTTGCAGATGTGGGTGTAGACCTTCACTATGTTATGACTGAGATGAGCTGAGCTCGAAGTGGGGTGTCGTGGTGCATGATGTAATGGTTAGTCTCGTGCATGTTAGTGTGTCACTGGGCTTGGGATTTTGTGTGTGTGGGCATGTTTTTATATGTTGGTGGGAACCAAATGTCCCCACAAGGTTAGGAATATTTTTGAACTTGTTGGGACATTTGGCTGGTTCCCATTTGTTTGTTTTTTTAAACAAAAATGTGTGTGTGTGTGTGTGTGTGTGTGTGTGTGTGTGTGTGTGTGTGTGTGTGTGTGTGTGTGTGTATATGGGCTCAGGCTTCCTTTTCTGCTTAGTGGAACATTGATGTAGTTGGAAACAGTGAGCAACAGGTCCCATGGGACGGATAGGGAAACACACATGGCCACTGACTAACATATGTACACACACCCTGAACCAAAAGTAGTTACATAGCCATCAGCGTACACTTGCCCTTATATACTCCGTCTCCCATTCAGAGCAGAAAAAGAGAAGTTAAACAGCAGTTAAATGACAGTTCCCCACAGACACAACATAACAGTTCTGCTCACAAAAGTGCAGTGTTTCAAATGTGCAAATCAGCTGATTAAGGATCTGACATGTAAAAACCTGCTAAATGGATTTAAACCATGGTAATCTTTTAAAAGCACATAACCACCCTGCTTTTCTCTTCTACAAACATACAACAAAGGTAGTCAAGCGCCAGCGAGGCAGCTGCTACTTGGAAAGGGCGAAGAACATTTCACACCCTCATAAAGCCCTCACACGCCCCCGCCATTTTCTGATCCGATCCACCGTCAGGTTTCATGCCGTAAACGTGTGGTGTTCACTTTCATGACACTTGTGCATGTGATCAAGCCTTCATAATGCTGCTGATATGGTTACTCAGCATTAATGTGCCATACCATAATTTAATAGTATGATGACGCCCAACGTTATTAACTCGACCCCATTTTTAACTATTTAATGTTGGTTAATATTATAATCGTATACACCGAATAGGCATAATATTAAAACCACCTGCCTAATATTGTGTAGGTCCCTTTGTGTTGCCAAAACAGCTCTGAGCCATCGAGACATGGACACCACAAGACCTCTGAAGATGTGCTGTGGTATCTGTCACCAAGACGTTAACAGCAGATCCTTTAAATCCTGTACAATGCGAGGTGGGGTCTCCGTGGATCGGACTCGTTTGAATAGCACACCGTCAAGACGCTCGATCGGATTGAGATCTGGGGAAACTGGAGGTCAAGTCCACACCTTTGAACTCTTTGTCATGTTCCTCAAACCATTCCTGAACAATTTTTGCAGTGTGGTAGGATGCATTATCCTGCCGAAAGAGGTCACTGCCATTAGGGAACACCGTTACCATGAAGGGGTGTTCTTGGTCTGCAACAACGTTTAGGTAAGTCATACATGTCAAAGTAACATCCACATGAACAACAGAACCCAAGGTTTTCCAGCAGAACATTGCCCAGAGCATCACACTTCCTCTGCTGGCTTGCCTTCTTCCCATAGTGCATCCTTGTGCCATCTCTTCCCCACCTTCTTCCATTGCTCCATGGTCCTGAGCCTTGAGCACACATGACCCTGTTGCCGGTTGACCGTTCGTCCTTACATTGGACCACTTTTGGTAGGTACTAAACACTGCATACCGGGAACACCCCGCATGACCTGCTGTTTCGGAGATGCACTGACCCAGTCGTCCAGCCATCACAATTTGGCCCTGGGAAAAGTCGCTCAGACCCTTACATGTGCCCATTTTTCCTGCTTCCAACACATCAATTTAGAGAACTGACTGCTCACTTGATGCCTAATAGATCACACCATTTGACAGATGTCATTGTAACCAGGTAATCAATGCTATTCATGTCACCCTTCAGTGGTTTTAATGTTATGGCTGTTCGGTGTGTTCCGCAGCAGTGGTTGAAGTACAAAAATCAAGTACAGTATGAAAGAAAAGTTTGCTTTCTTTTGATTGAAAGTAAAATATTTATATCCAGTTAAAAAAAAAGCATAATAATAATTACAATAAATGAAAGCCTGGTGGGTCTGACAGTGGAGACGCTTTTATTTTCCAGTCCTCATAGTGACCTGGGTGAAGTCCCATGTTCGCTGAGAACGACTATGTTGCAGTGCTCACAGTTTGCCAACAGAGGGAGACACAGCTCACTAGAGAGAATGAAGGAGCCACGAGACCGACAGAACAGACGAACTGGTAACTCAGTAGATCTGTTGTAAACATCTGCTCCAAATAAAAATTGTAATCCTTGGGAAACTGCCGTGGTGGACGGGGACTTAGACACTTAGAGACTCGCTGTTATTGGAAGACTTCGGGGTGGTAACAGTAACTCCACTTCGCATGGGGCCACATCACAGCACTCTGTCATTCTATAACAGCACGCCACATCGTGTCTCATTCCTTAGTAACATATCACGACAAATCAAATATTAAATGCTAGTCATTTGCCAGAATTCCTGTTTAATTATGAAGACGGAAAAATGTCTGACGTCGCCGCAGACGTGTTACGTGAGATGTCAGGCAGAGATTAACGAGATTCAGAAATTAATGACTACAGGAGCGAAGGTTATTTTGACCTTGTGCTTTAGTGTTGTTAATTAGCCTTATGACAGACAACTTTTGAAAGAGACTGAAAAAAAAAAACCCCAAAGGAGGAGCTTTGTTTCGGTTATTGTTGTCATGGCAACTTGTGTTTGGTTTAGGAGGCGTGCAGGGGAAATGTAGGTGTGTGTGTGTAGGTGTGTGTGTTTCCTCTGCAGGTAAGAGGCCAGAGTTCAGGAAACAGATTTTATGGAGTTCTTTTCACTGACAAAAACCTCAAATGTTTTGCGGTTTGGTGTTTTTTTTTTTTTTTTTTTTTTGACCGTTCACCTGAGGGGGGGGTTTAAAAACCACAGTGGAAACTGCCGAGTGAAACATTTTCTCTGCTTTATTGAGACAGCTTCTAAAAACATTGAGGCACATACCAATAATCATGTTGACACTACATTGCAAATCTTAACATGCATACAATAACTATTAGAATGATCTGTCCCATTTCTTTTGGCATAATGTTGTTTTTTATTTTCATGAAATGTGAAGGCACACTGTAGTAATTCTTTTTTTCTTCTTCAGTTTTAATGAATAAAGGAATTAACATATCTGACAAATTAATCGCAAAAGTGAAATAAAATGCAATAACAACATTGTAAATTTGTGATAAATGTTTGAGCCATTCTATGATTGTGAAAATAATATCTGACAAAATAATTTAGATTAGTGGTATATGTTGGGGGTGTGAATCCCACCTCTGCCCTGTGTGTACGGAGTTTGCATGCTCTCCCCGTGCTTCAGGGGTTTCCTCCAGGTACTCCGGTTTCCTCCCCCAGTCCAAAGTCATGCGTAGTAGACTGATTGACATTTCCAAGTTGTCCATAGTGTGTATGCGATTGTGCCTGTGATGGGTTGGCACCCCGTCAAGGATGTCCCCTGACTTCTGCCCGAGTTCCCTGGGATAGGCTTCTGGCTCCCCGTGACCCTGTTTAGGATAAGCGGTAGAGAAAATGGATGGATGTATATGAAGCATGTCTTGTCACTTCATGCCACAAGCAGAGAAGAAGTTTGAATCAATTTGTTTTTATTTAAACAAACTTTTCGACCTAGCAGCATCGAGTCATCAAATAACCATCCAGTTTTTATTTCTCATCGAAAGTGCTGGGAGTCGATCCCCGAAAAGAGTTGATTCACTGATTCCAGGCATTAACCACTGAGAGTCAAACTCAAAGATTTGGAGTCAATTCCACACACTGAAAACGATTCACCTGTGGAAATTCTATATGCTTTTTTGATTTTCTCCGGTTGGTATGCATCAAATTGTTGAAATGCACATAAGAACCTCTGCCTGCTTGTCAGTTAATCGAAAAATCATGAAAAAAATGTTACTGATTAATCAGTTACCTTCATTTCATCTCCTGATTTAGTCAATTACAGCCGGTCAGATTCAAAATAAAAGTCAATATACACAGGCAGTTGAATCAATTCCAAAGCTTTGGGGTTGTCTCTTAATTGATATATTACTTAATTCATTACCAAAATAATAGTTAGTTGCAGCCCTATTTTATGTTATCCAAATCTATCTGTTTAACATTTTCACATTTTGGTCCACATTTATATTTACGGCATTTGGCAACACGCCCTTATCCGGAGCATTTAAGGGTTAAGGGCCTTGCTCAAGGGCCCAACAGTGGCAGCTTTGCAGTGCTGGGATTTGAACTCGTGCCCTTCCGATCAGTAGTCCAACATCTTTATTAATTGAGATCCTCTGCCATAAGTGTTCATCCTACGATCCAGCAGCATCTTTGTTCACCTGGGACAATATCGACAATAAACACACACCGTATATCGAATAGAACTGTATCGAGCAACCTCTTTCGCTAACACACGGCTGTGCTGAGCGTCTGTTCCACTTTGGGCTGATTTCACATGTGGCAGTGTTTACAGCACGCTCGAGGCGCAGAAGGCTTTCTCATGAGCCGAGTGTATAATTACAGGACAGCTCGCTTAATCTCTGCTGGCTTTTCTGACTGAAATTAAAACATCCACACACACACAGTTGCTCTCATGCAAACTGTGCTTTCATGTTCTCCCATAGTAGAACCGCGGCCTGGTTTTGAAGTAAAATCGTGCTTCAGGTTTGATTTTTCAAGAGCGACTCTATGTTGAAATGTTGTTCGAGGAAAAGGAACACTCTGAACTGTTATTAATGCAGGGAGAAAAATGTTCACTAATGAAGAGACGAAGTGGAAGAACGTTGATTTTTGTCGTGTGAGATGTATGGTCCTTCCTCTCGTTTTCTGAAATTAAAGCATCATATCATTACATCCATCTGTTTTCCGTACCACTCATCCTACACGGGGTCGCCGGGAGCCTGGAGTCTATCTCAGGGCACAAAGCGGGGGACACCCTTGACGGGGTGCCAACCTATCACGGGGCACAATCGCACACACACTCACACATGCCAATCAGCCTACAACGCCTGTCTTTGGACTGGGGGAGGGAACCGGAGTACTCACTGGAAACCTCCGAAAACCAGGGAGAACATGCAAACTCCACATACACAGGGCTAAAGCCTCAACCCCCGAGGTGCGAGGCAAACATACTAACCACTAAGCCACCGTGCCCCCCATCATTACAGTATGCAAATATGATCATAATAATCTGCGTTTTGTCTCATTAACTGCATTGGCGGGTGGTGGTGGTGGTGAGGGATTTACTGTTTATAGCTGCAATAACATAAGTGATAACAGGAACTAGGATGTTAAATGTAATTAAATGTAACCACAAGTTGAAAATTAAAAATGCTTCATTCTTTAATAAATAAAAATCATTAGAACTCCTTTGAAAATTACTGTGATATAAGAGGAATTGAGCACTGTGCAGAATATGCCGTTATTGGCTGAAATTTCCCTCGAGGAGCCAATATCACTCTGTTCCTTTTTTACCCCCTTCATTTGAACAAAATAGCACCTTCAGTCTGGTTATATGGATTCTGCTTCATCACAACATCCTGGTCACGGATCGTTCTCCTTTAACAGCACTTAAAGGCATTAAAGTCACATAAAGTCAGACTGTAAAAACAATTAACTAATAATTATGCGTGCAGAGTTACGTGTGTCTTCTGTGCCAGCTTCCTGATGCAACCTAATGACAGAGGTAACGTCTAAAAGACTGTATTTGGGTGTGAATATTTATCTGAGTGTGTTTTAGTGACCAAACATAGATAAAGTAAATATCATGTAATGAGTATGTGAGTGTGCTGTGTTCCAGTAAAGAAGCCAACATCTCAAATGAATTGATGTATGAATTGCAGCATAACTGAAATGTAGGACTTTCCCTTAAAACACAGGACGTCTGGTCACCCTCTTTTCTTCCTGTGTAGCACATGACGCTTCCTGAAAGGTACACCATCCAGGAATGTTTTCACACATAGCCTGGAATGAAAGCACAAGATTTATTAGTTTTCTTTTTTCTTGAAAGGACAGAACAGAATGTGCCAAAGTAAGGTGTTTCCAAAATTGTACAATTATATATTTCACTGTGATTGCTTCAGACTGCAGTTAAATAACCACTAGGGGGACTCTTGATGTAAAAGTGAGGGGGGAAATGTTTATTCCAGGATGGAGACCACACTGGCAGACAAAAACAAGCCTTTGTTAATTTCATTACCTAAACAAGGATTTGTGCTACTCTCCCTTTTCAAACAAAAACAGAAAAAAAGAAAAAACAACTTTGTCATCATTATTTAGCTTTCGTCATCCCTGCCAGCGATTTTAAAAAAAAAAAAAAAAAAAAAAAAGAAAATTTCTAGGACTTGTAGTGTTATGAATTCCTTTCGAAACACATTTTTACGTCTCCTTAGCGCACGGAGCAAACAAACTTCGGCTCAAGTGGGTGATATCATGCGTTAACCACCTACACTCGAGACCTGATTACACAGCACCTCGGCCAAATCACAACTCACGATAGAATAAAAGCCCAAGCGCATGAAGGTAAGTGGGTATGACGGCACTCAGTGTGGCCTACAAGTGCATATTAGACTCTGGTGTTTACAGCACAGGCTGGAGGTGGATCAGTCCATTTATGGTCATTTCCTGAGCTCAGGAGTCTCAGTGGGGTCCAGGACAGGACAGTTGTTTTCTTGAGTCGCTGCTCTGAATATCAACTCTATAGTTCTGCTTGGAGGAAACCATGCTAAAGCCACTTTACACTTCTTTTTTTTTTTTTTCTTTCCCCTTGAGGTGTTCAATGTTGGACGAATCACAGCTTTATGTTGGTATTTCAGTCCAGATCATCAGGCCTCAGCTTGTGGTGATTCATATTCACATATTTCCAGGTTGTCTTAATGTTATCAGAAAACACTTAGTTATTTTCCATTTCTCACTTTAAAGGATTACGCCAGCTCTTTTTTTTTTTTTTTTTTTTTTTTTTTTTTATAGCCTAAACTAAAAGTCTATCCATCACATCTGTAGTGTATGTGTAATGACTATGAATAGACATTTTGGCATATCCCTAGAAGACTGGAAACGAGGAAGGAGAATTCATTTTCAGTTCAATTTAGTTTTAGTTCAGTTCGCTTTTATTTGTGTAGCACTTTTAACAATGGACATTGTCACAAAGCAGCTTTAAAGAGAGAGAATTCACCCTGGACAGGATGCCAGTGCATTACTGGACACCTGTTGAATTCTAACAATAAATTATTCAGTCCAAGTTATCTGCAGTCTAGCTCAAAACCTGTAGAATTACAAATATAAAAGGACTACTGTCAGGTTAGAGCCGATAGCGGTGCGGGACTACAGCACCCATCAGCCTGTACCCCACATGGACCCGTCACGCACCAGGTCACATGATCACATGAACACCTGAGCCATGTTTATGCACAATGAGCGTTAGTATTTAAGTCCTGTGGTGTGTTTCAACCAGTGCACTAATGAGGCAGTCGGCCATTTTAAGGGCTGGCTCAATCACATTATCCTTCCAGTGCACTGGAACTTTCGCTCGGAAATAGAGTCATCAGTGTACCAATGTGTAGTGAGTCAGGGTCCTTACCAGTGCCCGAACTCATGTACACAATATACTGTTTCCCAAGCTAGGGAGCTGTTACATAGCCTTAGCCCATTCTTCTCATGTGTTTCACAATTAATTAAAGATTCTGTACTTGCATCTGTCACTAAACCACCCGTGACTGCTACTTCTTCAGATGGAAGCATGTATAGTTATGTCTCATCTCTATCTAATCACACATGAACACCAAATCTTTGGGAAAGCATAAGTAATTGGAATTACGTTTTATTATATTGCTCCATGGAAAGTTGAATAAAACTTCTTAAGAACAGCTTTGGTAAGATTTTTTTTTGCTTTAACAGTGGTGTGAAAAGTCGAAGGAGTGTGTTGTTCGAGGAAAATAATCAACGATGGGATGGTGCGATGCAGCCGATTTTTAAAAAATGTTATTTTCCTTTTTACCACAGCGAGTTTGAATTCTCAAATCTGTTTGGACAGAAGGTGTGCGTTATTTTTGTATTTCTGTATAACTCGGTCCCCGCAGAATTGCGTGATTTCGCAGAAATGAAAACAAAACCTCTGCAATATTCTGAGGAGCTTGCAATTTTTCCAAATTACCGCAGATTTTCCGCAGATTTGGGCCGATGTTACAAAAAGAGCACGTAAATATACAGCTGTTCCAAACCTTGCAGCTGGAACTACTGTCAGAGCTGCTGTTATGGGAAATTAATCAGCACCTTCTGACCAATCTTCTGAACTGGCCTTAGACTTCTACTATAAGTCAATTCGGAGTTCTGGTCTTCTCTCGGTTCAGGAAGTTTCTTGAAATCGTTGTCCTTCGTTCTGTAGCTGAACAACAGAGAGGGAACATGAACAGTGCTGTATTTATGGCAACCATTTATCGATTCGTCTACATCGGAGTATTGATAACTTTACACCAACTGAGAAAGGAGCTACAGGGAATGAGAATGGAGAGAGGGAGTGTGTGTGTGTGTGTGTGTGTGTGTGTGTGTGTGTGTGTGTGTGTGTGTGGTGTGTGTGTGTGTGTGTGTGTGTGCCCCCAGACTGGCTATCTAAAGGATGCATTTTATCAAGCATCACCATCCTCTCTGGTTTCTGGTCAGTGTATAGTTATCAAGCCAGTGCTCCAGATCGTGACCTTTAAAGGTTGCGGGAACGAGGATTGTGCAGATAAAGCGGGAAGAGACCGCTTCATGATCAGACACTGGGGGAAGACGAGGTGTCTCAGAGATAAAGGATTAGTGCACATCGCACAGAGTAAATTGGCAAATGCGACGGCCTGTAAATGCAGTGAATAACACCTCAGGTTTAATTATTGATCACTGTTTGAGTAAGCACAGGGCAATAAATCAGGATTTCACAGAAACGAAATGCTAATATGTAGAACGTTAGCTCAGCTAGCAACTTTTTCACATAGTGGTTGTAGAAATCTTTGGTTCTGAGAATGTTTATGAACAACTTTGCTGCAACAGTGTTACCGGTAGGAACATTAACATTCTTTAATGTTAGTTTTTGTCCACGTTTTTTTGTTTAAGGCTAACTTTTATTGCAGCAACTTTACGTTTTTAACCTGACCTTCTTGTCAAAGACTTTGCCTGACACCAAGACTGAAAAATGTGAGTCTAAACAGAGGTTCTCACACTTTTTGTTTTGTAGCCAGGGACGCCTTTAACTATAAAAGAAATCTCATCACCCCCCTCGGTACCGATTTATTGTATATGAACATTCAGTTGAAAGGGCCAAGGAAATACACTAATAGCTATAACAAGTGAATGCTAAATATATTGGTGGGTTGTAATAACTACATTTAAAAATCTTGGTTCCAATGACTGTTTCCCCCCAGACCCACATATGGAACCACTTGTTTTGATCCATAATTGGTGGAACACTTGAAAAATGTCTTGTGAAAATGCCTCCTTCAGGTCTTCTGATCATGCGTATTATTGCGTGATAACTTCATCAGTTTAGTCTTTGGTATTTTCCATCTTGCGCCCTCACCCCTTGCCTGTGAGATGGTATTTCCATTTCACCCCTCACCCTACTGCTGTAGTTAGATTTTTTTCCCCCTCCATGTTCATCATGTAAACCTCCTGTTAGTTCTCTTGGGCTTTCATTATAAATGTGAGTTTTATGTATGTTTTCTCTATAAAGTGACCTTGAGATCTATGAGGTGCTCTAGGAATCAAAATTATTATTATTAATATTATTTAATAGTAAAAAAAAAAGTGATGGTTGATTAGTAATAAAATTCTTAATATCAGAACTGCAAACATGCAAAATGTCTTTTTTGTTTGTTTGTTTGTTTGTTTTTTTCCCAGAGAATGTTTCATCCGTAGCATCTTTTCCGCTTGATGTAACAGGAGAAAAGAGTCTGATGAAGTTAGTTGGTTTGTCTCACAAAGGGTCGGGATAAACAGTTTAAGATCTGCATAAGAACTCCGTCAGGAAGGGGGATAATGCGCCGTGGCTCGGCAGGGGGTGCTTCCTCAAACGCTGATAAACAGGCCGACTGATTCTCCTCAGGCGAGATGTGAACTTAAACAAAAGCTCCAGCTGGGTTTAGAAAGCCGAAATGATTGTGTTTTAGAAGGCTGACGTGTCTAAGCTTACTGCACTGTGTGTGTGTGTGTGTGTGTGTGTGTGTGTGTGTGTGTGATTGATAATGGAGTGTCAGAGTATGAAACCACCTCAGACTGATAAAAACGATAAAATAGGAGAGTTAGAAAGAGTTGTTTAATTAAAATGATGCCTTAACGTGTCAATGAAGAGTCACCGATGTAGCGTTGATGGCTTTTCTCTTTTACGTCATTAACGTTTTGCCACGAGTGCTGTGAAGAGCACAATGAATGAGTCTAACTGCAGTTGTATGGAAGTTGAATTTCATAACTTTTTTTTTCTTGCTCTACTTACTAGTCAGATGCTTGAATGTGATGTAAGGATGGTAATGTATTTTTCCATGCCCTTCCTAGAAGATTCCATCTCTCTCAGGCATTCCTCAAAGGCGTTGTGTATTTGCAAAGCCGTAGGGAGTGGAGTTGGCCGTGAGTGACGCACTCCATCATCACCTGAAATGTTAGTCAAGGTCTGGAATAGTTTAGACGATTTTATTCACAGTAGTAAATACGCTGTCTGGCGTGTGTCGATTGACGGACATACGAGTGCTTTAATCGATCACGCTGCTAGAGTAAGAGCCAAAAGTCTGACTCCATTACTAAGAAATGTAATCAGTTCATTGGATATTGGAAATGAATGGAAAAAATTTTTTTGGACCAAATATATTTCATTAAACAAAATTCAAAATTTGGGTGTTGGGCATTAAGAGACGGAAATTAGCCCTGTGCAAAAAGTATTTTCTGGGTAGTTCTCTATATTATTACCCCGAGTGCACTGTAAATCCAGTGTACAGCAGATATAAACCATGTTTAACACTTTTGTAATTTCATGGTTTCACTTTGTATATTTGAAAACACGGCTAAACAGCACTTCATTTAGTTGACATCGCAACGTTTTGTGTGACAGCAGATTTCTGAAAATCTCTCTTAAATCAAAGTACTCTGTGAAAGTTTTTACTACTAGTTACTGTTGTCTGCTAATTATGCGAAGAACACAGTGGGGTGCAAGCAAATAAGGCAGTCCTTCCACGAATTCGCCATTTTGCGATCGTAGAAATTGACGCAAAATTGAAAAATCCATTTTTCAGAATTACTCCAGATTTTCTGTAGATTTGGGCCAACACGCATCACGTGACATCATCATAACACTCGTTCAGCTGAAGCCCACTTCGATTAACCTACGACGAACATGAGTACAGCTAAAAGATCCCATTTACTGTACCAACAATCATCAGTGTGAAAGACCATGCAAAACTATTTCGTGGAATTGCAATTTCACTAATTCAAGTAGTTTTCTGCATTTAAAAAAAAGAAAAGAAAAAAAAGAAGACTCCGGAAATTGCATCGCAAATTTTCAGAAAAGCCTCAGCAAAATCAAGCCTTTTTTCACCACAGCAATAACAAAAAAATCTCTGTGAAATCCTGTATGGGCTGATAAGGCAGCAGAATTATTGGGGGGCAGTTACTGGGTAAGACTGTGATACTGGTTATTGGGTTACTGATCAGAAGGCCAGGGGTTCAAACCCCAGGCACTGGGTTACTGATCAGAAGGTCGGTGGTTCAAACCCCAGCACTGCCAGGCTCTGGGTTACTGATCAGAAGGTCAGGGGTTCAAACCCCAGCACTGCCAAGCTCTGGGTTACTGATCAGAAGGTCAGGGGTTCAAGCCCCAGGCTCTGGGTTACTGATCGGAAAGTTGCTGCCACTGTTGGTCAAGGCCCTTAACCCTCTTTGCTCCAGGAGCACTGTATCATGGCTGACCCTGCACTCTGACCTCAACTTCCTGGCATGCTGAGGTATGCAAAGAAGATTATTTTACTGTGCTTTAATGTATATGTGACCAGTAAAGAGTCATGATCATTAAAAGTCTATATTTCAAGGTCTGTCAGAACATTTTTATTGATACCGTTTTACTGTATGCATGTTTGTAGATGTATGTCCTTTTCTCTTACAAGGATAAGAAACAGTCTGTAATCCCCACCATGTGAGGAATTAGTGCGTATTATGTAAGGAATAAAGCACTTTGGGACAAGCTGTTATCGGAAAACAATCCACTATGTGGGCGACGTGAAATGATCACCCCGAAATTAATTACGTTCCAATAATATAATGTTTTGAAGTGTTTTATTCCTATTTTATTCAAGCACTGTGCCAACAGTTACAATTTTTTATAATTATAGAACACACATTGTACTTTTTATCCATTTATAGTTAGATTTGCTCGATTTTAGTTAGTTCCTGTTCACTTATGTTATAGCAGCTATAAAACAGGGTTCCCTCACCAGCTTTACATTAATAGCATGTCCTGTTAAAAAAACAACAACTGGAAAGCACAAACTCCTCTGTTCTGAAGACTCAAAGGAAAAGCTTTACTTCTGACTGTTCCAAAGTGCTGACATTGGAGACTCCTTCCATCAATGTTAAATAAACATCTCCTTCCAAGCCTTACAAGCCATACAAGCTCCTTGTGAATCCGCTGTTACTATAGAAACAATAACGTATTAAAATGAGCACTTTAATAAAAACTTATGATTTTCGTCATCACCTTCTGACCAATCAGAATCAAGCATTCAGCAGCCCGTCTTAGATGGTTGTAATTTATTTTAACAAAAACATCAATTAAACCAGTTGCCTTGTATATATTAGGTATACACTCCACTCCACTCTGTACACACTGAGGGAAAGTTCAGAAAGTATTTCTGCACTGATATCTCGGGAAAACATAGTCATAACTGTGTCTGCACACCTCCTCCTGTTTAATCATAGCAAAAGATAAACTCATCTTTGGTCATATGACTGAAGAATGATGGAACTTAGCTTGTCTATATTAATGTCTTTTATTTCGGGAAATGTTATTGAGGCCAACCCACGCTGACGTTTTGGTCAGATGCCTTCCAAATGAGCCAAGATCATCCCCTATAACATCAAAGTCTGCACCAAGCTCTTCCCGAACCCCTCTTTCATTTCTGCAGACTTGAAGCCTTTGTACGTGTAAACACATGGATCATTCTCGTGGGCTTTTGATGTAGCCCACATACCCTTCAACCTCACAGACAGTAGAACCTCCTCTACGTCCATTAGCATCAAAGGCACATGCTAATGGCAATCGTGTTAGTGGCTTCCTGAGGTTAAAGTGCTTCTTAAAGCAGAACGACTGAGGATTTCAGTCGTCGACTTTGCTCGGTTTGTGATCCTAAATGTTGAAGCAAATGTGACCACAAGCATGTTTTGACACGACGTCCTGTTTTGTCTGTACCTTTTGCAGGCCGACGCTGCAAAGAAGGGGCTCCTTCTCTCTCTTCTCATCGACGGAGAGGTGGATTTTCACAGGGGTGAGTTCTGTGTGCTTGTAGAAATCGAGGCGAAGCCGAACAACAATCGCTTTTATAGTACTTTTCAATTTGAGTCTAAAATCTCAGTGTTTTCCATAGAATTTCGCTACAAATCTCTGAACATTGCTACAAATCAAGATCCTGAGCTCAGGTTACTGTCTGTGGAGTTTTGCATGTTCTCTTTGTGTCTGTAGGGGTTTCCTCAGGGTTGTCCCGTTTCCTCCAACCTCCCCAAAACATGTTGTAGGTGGATTAGCTATGCTAAATTGCCCGTAGGTGTGAATGTGTGGGAATGGGATGGCACCACGAAAAGTGCTAGTGTTCTGGATCTGGATTGTCCAGCTCTAGTGGCAACAAGGTGAACTACAAAGTCCTTGACTCCACCTTCCATCCATGCCCCTGTATCCCTCAAATTCCTGGTAGCTGGAGGATTTCATCCATATCAGGCCAGCTAGCTAACTTTCCATCATCTTAATCTACTCAGTCAGCTACAACAAAGTTCACTAAAAGGAAAAACACTTACATGCCAAATAACTTACTGATTTGTTAAAGCAAAATGCTTCAGAACAGCTTAAGAAAGCAAGTTTGCAACTTATCATTGATCCAGGTGCCTAAAATTGGCTGGAAACTTCCAGTGCACCGTTCTGATACAAAACCTATATTTTTGAACATACCTTGATCAGCACTCCAATGGTCTCTTGGGACTTCAAATGGTCCAGACCCAAAACAACTTCCCCCAGTTTTCCCCCAAAACATCTGGATGTTTTCCAGACTGGCTAACCAACTTACATGCAAGTTATAAGACAGTAAGCTATAAACATGTGAAATGCTTTTTTAATGCACTGTATGGGTCTCTGCTGATTTGTGTTGTCACGGATAAAAAATTGCACAACGTAAACGAATTTTTTGGAGTTCGGATTGGCGGTCTTATAATGCATAACGTGAAACGGTGTCAGAAGTATTTTTATTAAAATCTCAGCATGAGCTCTGCTACGGGTGCTCGTCTAAACACCACCATAGGATGGCCCCAAACTAGAAACATGATCTGAAATGTTTATTTGAGCAAGCGATCATTTAAAACACTCACACGAACTAAAATCAAGTCAAGTCAAGTGGGTTTTTGTCATTTCTCTGTATAGCTTGTATACATTGGAATGAGATTTTCTTTCTCCAGGACCATGGTGGAACACAGAACAGTACGCAAGACTGTAAAGATGAGTGCAGGATAATAAATCCACAAAACAAAACAGTAGACACACAGGACAATACATTCACAGAACATGGGCTGTATAAAATGTAGATAATTATACTAGCCTGCATGTCTGGCTCCTCATCCAGCAAGATGCTAATCCACAGAAAGGTTTTCCTTATTTCCTCAAGGTTACATTGACGAATAAGCATTTCATGTTGTCCTGTAGCTCCGAACTCCTCTTCTTCACCCTTTAAAACGTGTTTTCTCTATAGGCATAACATTTGCTACTGCTATACCAAGGGCTTGTTTGCGTTTTTAAACTCGGATTATGCTGAACGATGACGTTAGCTGAACGTAGTAAACGTCTTTAAACCCAGGTCTATCGTTAGAGGATCTTCATCATATGATCTGACATGGAGAACACGAATTGTCTTGCAGTCTGTTATAGAATTCCCAAGATTTTATTCTGATCCTCTCGGACAGTGTGGCACAGTGTAAAACGTTAGATTTTACTGATTTGTTTCTGTGGTCATTGATTCAATCAGTTTACCAGTTTATTACATTAACTCACTTGTTCAGGAGGTAAGTTGGCGTCCAACTTGGTCCCCCTTTGTGGTTTCACTCTCTTGGAAAGCCAGCTTCAAGGTTTACTTGTTTCTTTTGCTGTCGTTTGTTATTTGCAGCAGATCCATGCTGACCGTTACATGTTGAATTTTGGGGGGTTTCTGAGCAGAGAAGAAGAGGATGTGTCTGTAACAGGAGGGATGTAAACACGACTAAGGACAGAATCTTTGTATCGTTGTAATTTATAACGTTCCCATTTTATAATATCCTAAAATAGGGGTCACTGAGGGGGAAAAAAGGAGTTTCCTGTTACACTGTGTTATGTGAAGTATTGAGCAGTACATGCTCTTCCTTCAGCTATTTCAGGAAATAATGAGTGGTGTGAATCACACATTATTTAGTATCCAGGCTTTTGGTAGTAAAAGACAGTGGTGACTTTGTCAGTCGTTGTTATGGATGTAAGAGTAACATGAAGTCTCTATCTGCTTGCTGTTTCCCACTAAAAAAATCTCTGCTGTGGTTTCGGAAACTGTCTGACACACAGATTTCTATAGGAATAGACAACAGTATTAGCCTTTTTTTCTCAGCGTAGTATTAGTGGAGAAAACAAGCTTCAGCCTGAAGTTTGAAGGCCGAATCGGATCGTAGAAGTCATTTAGATGGTAATACAATTCAGTTCTGAGCTGGGGTAACTGTCTGTGCCATGTTTCACATGTTCTCAATGTGTCTGTGTAGGTTTCTGCCTGGTTCTCAGGTTTCTTTCCACCTCCCAAAAACATAAGTTGCCCTAGGTATATTTCCACCTCACGCCTTGTGGTCCTGGGATAAGCTCCGGACCCACCATGACCCTGATCAGGATAAAGTGGTTGCTGATAAAGAATTAATGAATCACTGGGGTACATCCATGTGGTGTTGGTGCCTCAGAGCTCCACATTTGGGGTTCGGTCTCAGGTTCCTGTTTGTGCTCAGTATCACAAGTTCTACCATGTCCATGTAGGGTTTTTTCAGGATCTCTCCCACCTTCTTTCACCCAAAAACATACCAGATTGCATTGTTTGGTTCAGTGTAAAAGTTGTTTTTGAAACCAAGAACTGATCTTTGGTCCATTTGAAAATAGTCAGGGATTTATTTAACTGAATGTATAGATGACTTGATTGATTCGTCTTGGCATGGTGATTGGCAGGGGAAAAATGATACTCTGCAAATGACGTGGTAGTATTGTTTAAAAACACAAATAAAGCATTTAAACAGAAGTGGTGGATTGTGATGGACTGGTGTCCCGTCCTGGTTTGCTCTCAGTGTTCCTGGGATAGACTCTGGGTCCACTGAACCACTGGATATAGTATTTACTAATGGTGAAGATGAATAAATTTTAAAAATTATTGATTATGCTATTTTTGGTATGAATAGCATTTCTGTTTGATTCAAAGGCAAGTATGTGATGCTTGAGACACAATCCTAAGTTTTACAGTCCCCTCCGAAACTATTCAAATGGCCAGGCAAATTCATTTGTTTTTGCTGTAGACTGAAGACATTTATTTGGGTTTGAGATCAAAAGATGAATATGAGAAGAGAACTTCCGCTTTTATTTCCTGGTATTTATATGTAGATTTGTTAAACGAAATAGAACATAGCACATTTTGTATCAGACCACACAATTTGTAGGTGAGCAAAAATATTGGAGCATGTGACTGAGAGGTGTTTCTCGTTACCCAGGTGTGTCTTGCTAGATTGATTGTTTAAGCAGTAAATAGTTCTGAACAGCTACTCTTGGTTTTAGCCTTCAGTTTTACCTGTGAAGACTGCACTTGTTGTTAAAAAGGATAAGCCAACATGAAGATCAGAGAGCTGTCTATGGCAGAAAAGCAAGCCATTTTGAAGTTTAGAGAAGAGAGAAAGTCAATCAGAGGCATTGCACAAACACTGGGAGTAGCCAGTACAACAATTTGGAATGTCCTGAAAAAGAAAGAAACCACTGGTGTACTGAGCAACAGACACCGAATGGGTAGGCCAAGGAAAACAAATGAATTGGCCTTGCCCTAACAATAGTTTCAGAGGGGACTTTACATTAGACATGTAGCTTTATGGCAGAAGTAAAGAAACAGTTACGGACACCAGACATGTCTTGGCAGTTCCTTTAAATATTCATTCTCCCTGTTTGAGACTGTCAGAGTTGCCACACCAAAAATTTTGTATGGTATAGAGTACAGAAAGGCTATTTTAAAAAACAATCCCACCTTTGACTTAGATCAAGGCTGCATTGTCATCTGGGTACTCATTAGTTTTCAATACTTTTTGTAGCTCAGAAGATAATGGGAGTGCTATGCTGGCTGCTTTCTCCAAATTAGATAGAGAGTGGAGCGACTTGGACCTGCGCCTGAAGTGTTGATTGAATTGCTGTGCTGCTGGTGCCAGGTTATGACTTAGTATCTGAAAGAGCAAAGGTAGATTTAAACGCTGCTTGTGGTTCTGTAGTTAGAAATCAAATTAGGTCATCGCTTTATGTAAGGACAGCGATTTACTAAAAGTGTAAAGAATGCCTGTGTAATAAGAGGTTTTTCTAAGATAAGCGAGAAGGAAATGAGAGGTCTGGCTTCCAATACATCAAAATAACCACAAGGATTAACGCTGATGCACGGAAATGTTTATTCTAGGAAAGCTCAAGAAAGACACATTGCTAGATTGACAAGATAAGAGAGCTGTCTAGAGAGAGAGCACGATTTAAACCACTTTCTTGGCTTCGGTGTTTAATGCTGTAGCAGTTTTATCAATGTTGTCTCTTTTGTTCTTCTCTGTCATGCACAAGGTCTTGTATATATTGATTTTGTGGGACTGAATATGGCATTACTGTCTAATGATAATAACTTTGGGTTATTGCGATTCTTAAGGATTATGCAATCCTGGGAATTATTTATTTATTTTTTTTGCAGATGGGAATAAGACCCAGTCAATGCTGTGAATATTTTCTAAATCATATCTATACATCAGGTAAAGAAGTCAACTTTAAGGGCGTTTTCACGTTTAAACTTTTTCTTCCTGAGCTCAGTATGAGTGTGAAAACATGGTTTTTAGCCAAAAAAAAACCCCCAATTGTCTAGTCAACTGGTTCTCAAAACAGACCTCAAGGCCCCCAGACTGTCTATAATTTCTCTAGGCATGTGTTGTCAGTTGGGATAGAACAAATGTGTGGACAGTCTGGTGGGTCTTGAAGAGAGGTTTGAGAGCGACTGTACTGGGTTTTGGTTTTGCTGACCACTGGTGGAGCGCCCCCCTCTCCCCTCCCCCCGTTATTACTGTTATTCCTGCTTAACCCCCTGATATCAGATCATCATTTAATGTTGTCATGTTTCAAACCCGGCTGTACTTCACTCCCTCTACAAATCGCTCTGACGTCCCCTGGCGTGCTTCGCTGCCTCCACAGACACACAGTCTGCTGCCTATAGCTGCCAACATAAACATGCCCAGGGCCTGGCACCTCACACTCTGAACACTGGTGAACGAGCAGAACCTGACCGTAGCAGTGGGAGATCTTCAGCTGCTGCCAAATGAGGAATCGTAACATGCAGGGGAAGCCTCTCTGTCTTCCGCTGGGTTTATCGAGTCGATCCTGAAATTAAACACAACCTCCAAAGTCCAAGTTAGTTTTACATTATGTAATACCACTTCAGACATCTATTATAAATGTTACATCCATACATGAGGTCTACAGTACACTCGGACAGTTGTGTTGGATTTCTCTGAAGTGGAGCTAACGAAATGAGTTTCCACTGTCACATGATGCTCTTAAAAAAAGTTTAATTTTAGAGCTCTAAAGGGTTTTTCAGTTGTTCCTCTGGGGTACTCTAAATGTATGACATGTAAGGTAGGTAGAACATTTTGTTCCACTTCTTCCTGAAACGTAGTAGGTTTAAAGAAGATATAGCTTCGCCCCCTTCTGTGGTGTTTTCGTGATTATCTGTTCTGGAGAGATTATTCATTGTGAAATGAAAATAGAAATTTTAATTCAAACGTAAATGCTAAAAAAAACAACTCTATTCCCTTGTAGCATCTTTCCGTAAAGGTTCTAAGTTGAGCCCTAGACCGTTTCCATGTTAGAAATTGCTCCAAATAGCATGCTTTTAAGACACTATGAACCCTTAACCAACCCTTGAAGAATCCTTGAAGGGATTTTTTTTATCCTAAGAGTGTAATTATCTGTTACATTAGTAGACTAACCAGCCAACACAAGATTAGCGTTCTTTTCCTCGTGAGATTGATTTTGTTCTGGGAATTTCCCAAAATTATTTCATGACGTTTGTGGGGGGAAAAACCTAGTATTTTAAATAACATTAAAAGAATGTATAAACGGATGAGCTTGCCAGCTGCAAACAAACATTTCTCATAGGTTTCTTACACGTGGCGTTTTGGGAGATGCAAATGCTGATGCAAAATTTGTATTTTGAATCCAAATCAAAATCCACCAGCCAAATAAAATGATTAATTCCACTCAAGTTCTGACTGCGCAGCTGGACTACAAGGTGAGTGAGTCCTCAGGCACATTTATATAAGGCCATATTTCAAAGAATTTATAATGGAGGACCGAAATGGCAGTTGTCTCGGTGTATCATCATGGCAACTTGTAGGAACATGTAGAAAGTATTTCTGTAGACGTCAACAGAGCTGGTATGAGTCTCCTGGCAGAACTCGGTCCTCCCTTAAGCATATTTGCCCTGTTTACATTTTTCGGCAATGTTTTTAATCACATTTGAGAAATGTCAGCCGGAGATGTATCATTTCAAAGGGATGGCTTCAAACACTATCAGTGCCCCATTAGCATAGAGCATTTACGGCACTGTGCTCTGTTTACGCTTGAAATAACACCTTATCAGAATGACTTCATCATGCTTCTGGCCCATGAAATTAAAATTGGTGTTTTAAAGCTTTTTGGACGAGTCTGTTGGCACTCTAGACAAAAAGAAGACCGTATATGAAAAACTGTGGATATTGTCTATTGATCTTTTAATTTCTGTGAAATGGTATAATTATTTTTGACAATTTAGCCTTTACTCCTCCAATTTGCGTCCAATCCAATTTGCGTGGACAGTTGCAGCAAGATGAGCCTGAAACATGAGTCATTCATGTAATTGTGGTTGTGCTGCTTCCTGTATGTTATTCTCATAAACAACCCCTTACGTATTAAAAAGATGGTTGACGTTTATACATATGTGTGTCTGCGCTCATTATATCTGTTCGTGTCAGTACAGTTTTATTGTACTACCTTGTGTTGATTGGCAGTCTTTTCCTTTAAACAAGCCACGGCCTGGTACCAATCTGAGGCGTGGTGGCTGGATGTCTATGCTCAAGGATAAAGAACATGATAAATTGGCAGCGAATAATCCTACACCATTGAAAACGAATTGTATTAAAAGCTGTGTCAGCCTCCTTCATCGGGAGGTGAAGTGTATCATGAACACTGCTGGCTATGAAAATCCATCAACCCCTTTGACAGACTCCCTGCCCGACTTCTGTTATCAAATGTAACGCGTCAACATTCAGAATGAAATCATGGCTCTCAAGCTGTTTCATTAAGGAAATGCTGGTAGGTCACTTCCTGGTCTATTTCCTGCCCTCAGATTTAAAAATAACAGTTAGAACATCACATTTGATGTCTTAGTGTCAGGATTTCACCCCTGTAGTTCAAACTCTCATCCAATCCATTTGTGAAATTCCACCACTAGCACACGGGTTTGGCTAATTGCTGCTGAATTAATTTAAATCAGATGTGCTGCTGGTGGAATTTTTCAAACAATTTAAAATAGCCTGGCTGCCTTGTGGTGAGGTTTTTGGGGAGGGGTCACTTTTTGGAGACCTGCAAAAAAACAAAACAAAACCATGGTTACTTTTTTGTGTAATAATGTTAAGTTGCACTTATTCCAATGTTAAATAGTGAAATGCATATGACTACACATATTCTCCTTAGTCCCACTCAGAGAGTGTTCCAAGCAGAAGCTGTTTAGACAGCTAAGGACCCCAACTGTCAAGAGAACCAATATGAAACCCTTTTGTTTTTAAAGATTGCAGGTGTGATATAAAACAGCAAAGTAGTTGGAGGCTCTTTCTGGTGAATCAATACGGCTGCTGCAAACCATCATTCCTACTACTATAACAGTAGATTGACGAGAGCAAAGAAAATGACATGACTGTCATGGCATTGAGTGGAAGCTAATTGTTAGACCAAGAAGATGAGTTCACACACTGGAGTTCACACACAAGTTTAGAATGAGGTATAACAATGAGCCCTTGTTTGACTGGTAAGTTTATGTTAAAGTGTCCATGTCAATAAAACGAGAGTACATGATTAAAAACTAAAATGACATTCTTTAAAACATTCCCGAAGAGTGCTTTGCCAACATTTTATGAGGTAAAAATGCATTTAATATGTTTGTAAGGGCTTGAGAAAGCAAGATTTTACGAGTCGAATATGTGACTGTGTTTACTTTAAAAAAAAAAATTCTATACACAATCCAGTTTCTTAGCTTCTACACAACCCCGCTTTTGAGGAGTAGCTACATGTAAGTCCTCACCCTTCTTTTACCCCGGCGCTCTTTTATCTGGGGTCCTTCTCTGAGCTTTCCTCAGCCAGGAACTGTTAATCAGCTTTTCTGTCCCCAGTCAATAAGCACAACACAGGTCTTATTTGTCTTAGCGTGATTCAAACCAATACACCATCGTCTTGATGCTGGTTTACGTTGGCCACTTGACCTCGATCATATCGGCTAGATCTCGGGCAAAGAAAAAGTTCTTTCACTGATGCTTACTTGAAGATTTGTTTGGATTTGCAAGAAGGGATAAATGAAAAGATCTGCTAAATATTTTGGTAAAAGTGGTCCAAACTGGTTTATGCAGTAATACAGCTGGTTTATTCTGTATTTTAAACGTCTTAAAGCTTTTCAGATCTGAGAAAATATGTGGATAGTCTAAACATATGAAGAAAACATTCTGTGAATTCTCAGAATATCTCAGACCGACTTTTAAATCGTTTAGTCACATGTTCAATATCCAAAATCTTGGCATCAACCCAAGACCTCTTTTTCGTCTCAACAGATGGCCGATCAGCGGTAAGATTAGTTCGGTCTGGGGCTTTGTAAGCTTTGGTTTCCTTTCTCCTGATCAGAACAGTTCTTGGCGGGAGTCTCTCACGTGAGAGCTGTAACAGGCAGTCCCAGAACCTGCTGTTCCATCTGATCCTTCATGAACATCAACAATCCAATCCTCCTGTCTGGCTTTCCATCAAAAGCGAGACCACTTTGTCATCTGTGTTGTGAACTAACAGCCATGTTGCTGCAACTGGTATGGAATTAGTTCTATCTTTAACAAAGGCCTGCGCTGGAGATAAGGCCAGTCGAAACCTCTGAATATTCGAAACACCATAACAAATCATGATTTTCTTTGCCAGCATTTCATGTGCGCACTTGCTGGAGTCTAAGGCAGATGAAAAAGAAGTCTCGTCCCTGACAGAATTTGAATTACTTGCTCTGTAGTGGAGAGTTAAACCGAATACCTTTGAACTGAAATAAACTCGACAAGCGCGGTTCTGTGAAGGCTTATTTGCATCTTATGAATGCATTAAAAAGTTATATTTTTTGACTTGATTATCTTTGGATAGATTCCCTTTCAAAAACTCGAACCATCAAAAATCAGATCTGACTCAGAATACGTGCAGATTCTGAGAGTAATGCTTGAAAAGAGGTTTGTTATCATAATGAAATGCCGATTGTGTTTTCCATGGAAGATTCACCTCGTATGAACCTTGCCATTAGTGCACTGTGAGTCCCATGTTAAATTTAGGGAGTATAATTTTTTCCAGTGGACCCCAATGCACTGCAAGGCATAGTGAAGGACTATGAAGCCAGTCAGACAAAACACATTTGTAGAAACCAGAAGCAAGCACGAGATGTTTTGTTGTTCAGTTATTTATCCATGTCGGCCATGTTGCTTGTGATATCAAACTTGAAAAGGCAAACTGTACCTCTCCTTGTCGCTTCGATGGTACCTTCAAGGGTATATTTTACTTGCATGCAGTGTACATTTTTAAAGCTTTAATTTACTCCTTAAGGTGTAATTATGTACCTTAAATGATTATAGAGGTAAACTATATTCACATACTAAAGGTACAAAAGATGTACCATTTGGGTACCATCATCTTCTCTGAGGTTGATGACTAACTTCAAAACAATGCACCAATGCACTGATTTGCGCCTTTTACGCGAAGTGTAACTATGTTCTTTTTTTCAAACCGATCATAACCATACATCACCCACCAGACACTGGGGCATCACTTTGTTTCTCCCAGGCTTCCAGTTCAGATATCATATTACAACTTATGATGGCTAGATTGGCTTTGTTATCAGAGTTTAGAAAGGATATGAAGATTTGCATCTACTTTCCGTCACTCGACGTCTTTCTTTCATCCATCTTCTCATATCCCCAGGACATGCTGTTTGTGTTTGAAAACAGAGGCAGCGTGGGTAGATTGTTGATGCCTCCACACCTGGAAACGATTGTACGGCCCCCAATCACACGATAATTGGCTAAGTGAAACAATGTAGATTTCATGTGGAATACAACCAAAGATGCCAAGATGGCTGCCATATGGAATTGTGGAGTAGTTGCAAATGGACCCTTAGGGCATCGTTTTTTTATTGTGTTCAGAAACAAAATGATGAAAATTTTAAATGGGGTAAATATGGGCTCGGGTTGCACGATGTGACAAATAAACCATTTGGCAGTCATGGTTGAGGTAGTCTCAGCGTCCTGTGGCTATGGAGTGTCTTATACATCTTATATATCTTTTGTACACTTAGCTGGTAACGGGCTTCAGAATTATTGGTTACACTCTGATTGGCTTGCCATACCTCAGAATATAAGCATTTCAGAGCAAAACTGCGCCAGTTTTGTTTGAAACAGTTAGTGGTGCATAAGCGTTGTTGTTTCTAGGGTTTGTTCAAAACAGAAGGCCTTGATGCCTTGCTGATAATGCTGTCTCATATGTAAGTTGCCTTACAAGGCAGCGCTTTGAAAGCTATAAAGGTAACTGTAAGGAAAACGATTGAAACTTCAAATCCACATACATGCGTACATCCGCACATTGCCAGATTATCAACATACGCTAACATGAGGAGCTGGGGCAATGTAATTATTACTGGAGTGTTACCCATCATTCATTTTATTATGGCATTTATGCATCTGGAAAGGTTGTGCGCCTATTCCAGGGAACTCTGGGCACAAGGCAGGGGACATCCCTGGACAAGGCGTCAACCCATCACAGGGCACAGTCGCGCACACATTCACACATCACCGACAATTTGGAAATGCTAATCAGCCTAAAACACATGTCTTTGGACGGGGGGAGGAATTTGAACTCACACCCCCAGAGGTGCGAGGCTAACGTGCTAACTAAGCTACCGTGACCTCCCGTATACTTTCACATTTATGCATTGTATCCAATTCTCAAATCATGTGGCCACAGCACTGTGTATATAAACATGCAGTTGCAGGTCAAGAGCTTCAGTTAATGTTCACATCAAACATCAGAATGAGGGGGAAAATGGGATGTGATCTCAGTCATTGTTTCTACCAGACAGCTAGATTGAGTATTTCAGAAACTGCTAATCTCCTGAGATTTTGGAGTTTGCACAGAATCGTGCGATAAACAAAAAACATCCAGCAGGTGGCAGTTATGCAGGCAAAACACCTTGTTAAAGGCTACGGTAACTCAAATAACGACTTTTCCAAACATAGTGAGCAGAAAAGAATCTTGTAGACAGTCCTTGGCCACATTTAGTGACGAAGAGTACTAGAGTGGGGAGTGACAGCTAGAAACCCATTATGTGAGACTGAGGTGCAGTGTACTACGATGGCAATGTAAGCTCCTGTCTTGTTCCTCTTGGTGGTAGTTCAGACAAAGATGAAGCATTGATAAAGATGCTTTTTTAGATCAAGCTTATAGAAGATTATTTTGAATTATTTTGTCTAAAATCTCACCAGGAAGTCATCTGATATTGAAATGGGATGTTAAGATGTTGCACATAAACATATCATATCCCAGTGATGATGTCTGCAGGAAAATAATTCCTATTTAACATTCAAACCTACCTCACTTAAATGTATTTACCAGAACAGAACCATTTTTTTTTGTTCTGCATATGCATTACCTGTCACGAGAAGTGATGAAAAGCATCTCCACAGGCAATTCCCGAGCTACATGTGACTGTCAGCAGGCTGTAATAAGTATTCAGAATGTGTAGCTCATCTCTGTGCTCATGCTGGCTTTCAGAGGTTATTACCCTCTGCACCTCTGCAGGTTTCAACCAACAGAAACATGTTTTGACTAAGAACTGTTCCATTTCCCCGCTGGCTTAGTTTGTACTTTTTTTTGCATACACAGTCCTCCTCCACCTACAGATGATGATGATGATGATGATATTTTTGTGTCTTAACATGGCAGATAGACTGAAATTCTGCCCTGCGGATGAACTGAAGTTAAAAATGTGGTTTTTAACCAGAGCACTGACTCTGACTGTAAACTGCTTCATTCACACCTGCCATGAAGATTCACAGGTTTTCAAGGGGGCAACAAATGACTAGCCACTAGCTTGTTGTAATGACTGCTTCATTTGAACGAGTCCTAATTCGTGTGTACGTTCATGCGTACAGCTGATGATCAGATCAATCTCTGGACCGCCCTTATGCAGGAAGTGCTAACAGGAAGTCAGTTTGTTTCCAGGAAGTGTGTTTCACAGGGATTTCCCTGTTTCCTGTTCTCACAAACCCAAGCAAAAACAAATGTGTTCAACAGGAACATTTTAGTTGTGGTTTATTGGAATTACGTGTAGGGTAACCTGAGATAATTCAAACTTAATAATAATTATTATCATTCATTTATAAAAATCTTTTAATTAAAAAAATTATGTATTTGTCTTTTTTACTTCATTTTCTCCCAATTTGGACATTTAGCTATTCACACTATCTCCTTTATCACATAGTAAACAGTGAGGGTTGTTTTTATTTATTTGTTTGTTTTTAAATATAGCAATTTTAATCACTTTACAAAGGAAGTATACTAAAGAAAATAGGAAATAAATGTAATAATAAAAATAATTATTTAAATTAAGAGATTGTGTGTGTGTGTGTGTATATATGTGTGTGTATATATATATATATATATATATATGATAATACATAAAATCTAAACTTTCTGTGTGTGCGTATATACTATTTAAAAATTTTTTACATAAATTGACCAGTACTTCAGGTTGGTGTTATCTGTGATGCCAAGTATTGGATACAAATTGAATGTGCAAATTATAACAAATAAAATATATTTTAAATAAAACAAAGGCTTGCATCCCAAATTTACTACTGACCAACCAGTTTCAGGATGGCTTTTGCTGGCCAGAGAGCTCTTTGACGCCACTTGCCCTTCGACAAACAAAACCGGTAAGGTTGTCTGAGAGCATGGCTCTACCCCGAAATAGAGGCTTCCCCTCGCGCACATCCTGTTTGCTGCACACAGGGCCCGTCTCCTTTGTGTTCTCTCAGACACCCTCTCAGACACACTCCTGCCTCACTGTGTACTGGGTTGGCTGATGGGTGACTGCTGTGCTGGATTTAAGACTCGTGTCTGTGGAAATACGGTGAATTTGTGGTGATTTTTGCAGTGAGGAACATTGTACTAGTTCCTGATGATGGGGTGCTGTCTTTTTGTGCATCACAAGGTGAGTGTGGACTCACTGCATCACTATGATATGAGTTAGTAATGAGTTTAGTGATTTAATACATACTATTACAGATGCTGAACTGCTAGTTCATTTTCAGAAAGGTATTAGTTTCTCTCATCTTTAATTGCAGTGTAGGGTGGGGAGGGGGCGGGGTTCTGCTGAGGTTTCTGAGCGATCCTGCTGTCTGTGCAGCTGAAGAATAAAACGCATGACCTAATTATAAGTGAACAGCATCATGTTTCATTCATAGCAGGGATGTTTAGCAGAATTTTTTTTATAGAACAATAAAAAAAGAACAATTTTACAATTTTAACATGCTCGATACAGATGAGGATTGTTTGGAAAAAGTCTGATATTTTTCATTTTGATGTGACTTTATGATGCGGAAAGCTAATTCTCTTATTTTCCTCATGCGTATTTTGGCGCTTTGGATGAAAAAGAGAGCTGGATGATCTCTCTCTTTTTCTTTTTTTTTTTTTTTTCCCTCCCTTCCCCCTCACTGAAACTTTCATGCATAGCATCTCGTTTTATTTATACGTCAACACAACAAATTAGTTTGTTGTTCCTCTCAGAACACGCAATTAAAAAGACATTACATGCAAATTTTTAATCCAAAACATTTGATTTCTTTGGTTTTAAATTTAAAAAAAAATTGTAATCCTGATAGTATTCATATTTTTTTACAAAATGTACCTGTAATCTGATTACATTGCTGTTTGACGTAACTGTAACGGATTACAGTTACCAGTTTTTTGTATCCTGATTACGTAACGTTTTCACATGTACTCCATTACGCCCCAGTCCTGGTAACACACAAGTCCGAGGAAGAAGAAACCCAGAACCTGGTGCCATCTTTACAAAGTGGTAACAGCACTGGTATGTTGTTTTTTTAAACATCATGACTGGTTTGTTATTTTTTGCAAAAACCAAAAGATAACCTACTGGAAAGATATTTCCTAGATTTCCTTTTCCACTTTTCACAAAGACTTATGTTTATGGAAGATCCACGTCCCATTAAAATCGCAGGAGTCCCATTAGTTGACTTTAAACCCCAAGTCATTTACAGTTTGAATCCATCTGGTCCCGATAAAACGGAGGTAAATGAGCGTTAAAAGGCTGTGGGAGGTGACCTGTATATGTGCTCGATTGCGGAGGCTTCTTGAAACTGATCCCTGGGAGCAGTGCCACATCCCTCAAGCTCTTTGGAGGAATGCGTGTTTGTCTAAATGGAAGTTGTTCATTAGGGTTGAGCCTCCGCAGCCCCTCTTGATTCCAGTCTTCCAGTCTTTCCCTCTGGCTAGAGAATTTGGCTGCTGTATTTGAGTGCTTGTGTGCGAGCTACCGGTGGGTGGCAAGGGAAGAGCTGGGAATCACAACGATGCTTCTGGGCATAGCCTACGCAGATGCGTAACAGCAGAAAGTCATGAACCAAATATTGACTCCAAAGGAAGCGCAGGAATGGGACGTGTTTTTACAGACCGTCCGCGTTTTAATCGGCTCTCATCATTTCACACCTGCAGTGTGACTTAGCGTGAGCTCACAAGGCTGGAATGCGTTTTGTTTCGTTTTTAACCCACCTGGAAGTGTATGACCGTTGTTCCTCCAATGTGTTCTTGAGCAAGACTGAATGGTAGTGTGGCTTTACGTTTCAGTTCACTCTCACTTGTGTTGAGTAACCAATGATTCTCTGCAACATGCACAGGTTAACGGTTTTGGTTCACGGTTCTTTGACGACGGTCGTCCCCCAAAACCGCCATTTGGTTTCATTTTGAGTGTTTTTTTTTTTCAGTATGAAAATGGTGAGCGTGCAGCATGGTACATGCAGCCTTGCAGCTTGAATCAAAGCGAACCATTTCCTGTCTTGTGTAGGTAAAAGAGAAGAAGTAAACCGACCTTTCCCTTATCGCATGCCCTGATCTTTACAGCCTATAGACGTTGATAATGTCATGAACTTTGCAAACCCAACACTAAGATGTCTGCTTACAATGCGTCCATGTTGTTATTGGATTCCAAATACACAATCATGGATTTCCTGGAATTATGATTGAAGTCCAGCTCCTACAGCCCATACCTGCGAAATATATGCCACCAGAGTTGCATTTAGGTCAGAACTACTTAACTGGCTCTTCCTTGCTTCACGTGCGCCATTGTTTTTCTCCTCAGGCTGACCTCGGCGTAGCTGTTTGGCTCGAGCGGTAGCAGGATGCCGGAATTGAGCTCTATTCAGACGCTGGTTGTCATGGAGAATAAACAGTTAAGGAGCAACAATAACAATAGATCCTTGTGCTGTTCAAAATCCCAAGACAAGGAAAACAGCGGATGGTATCAATTTAAATAAACGGCTCTATTAACGATCGGAATCGCAACTGGTTTCGAGTCCGTCCTGATGGGGGGTCTTTAAAAACGGTGGGCGGTCGTTAAAATTTACAGTCAGCGCTTACCACAAATACGTCATGGTTCTGACAAGGCCCGAGTTGCCGAATGTTCCACTAGTATCCAATCTGTACATATTTATTTAAAGCTTTATGAGCGCAATGTACTTTGTTGGTTGGTATGAATTGAAACCAAATGTGCAATTTTCTCAAGTATGTCCTGAGACGTGTTTGTGTCTTTTGGAATGCGTCTTTCTTTCCCGGTTTATTCATAATCAATACTCCTCAGCTTTTTCATTTACACAAACTCCTGTTACATAACAATGAATTGTGGGTAAGCATTTAAAATGCAAACACATCGAGTGAGTGATCTCTTGTTGTAAATACTACTAAAAATCTGAAATCTGCCTCGGTTCGTGCTTCACGTGTGGGTGGATGTCACCAACGTCCATCAGGATAAATGTTATTGTGTGTTTGTCAGAGAAGAACATAATCACAGGTCTACATTCAAGCATTTTTGAATTTGGGTAGTATATAATGTTGGTACGCTTTTCTTGTCTTGTCTTTTACAGAAAAAGAGGAAGCAAAGGAAAAGAGACGTGGACTCGCTCAGTCTCTGCAGTCTGGACATCAATGTAAGTCTGAACAGTGCTCTTTTTGACGCATATTAATCGGGGTATTAATTGTGAGTGAGACGCTGACACTTAGAGAAACAGAAAAATTCCACCACAGCGGTGTGAATTCTCGATTCTGTTGGTCAGAGACGGGTCTTGGAGTAGTTGCGGCTGCAAATCACAGGTTTATATTTATGTCCTCCTTCCAATACATTAGCTTCTCGTTTCTATAGTAACAGCTAATTCACGTTGTTGAGAGAGCGACTGTTTACACCGTAGCTGTTATAATGCAAGTGATAATGGGAACTCAATTGTTTTGTGGATGTTCCACAACTGTAACTATAAATGGATAAAAATGATGATGTTTTTGTTTAATAAATAAGTAATGGTTAGAGTTGGCACATTGTTGTGGTGTAAGAGGAAGAAAACACTTTGGAAGCGTGCTGTTTTTAGAAAATAATCAAAGGGGCAATCACAGCACCCTGCCTCACAGTTGAGACTGAATAAAATTCTGAAGGGGAATTAAATTCAATTAAGATAAGATTTCATTCTGTTTTTGTAGAAAAATCCGATGTGGAGTTTTAACTCGTGGATAAATACTGTATTTAATTTATTCATTAGAAATTACCTACTGGTTCTTTTTAACCGTCTACTGCATAAATTATTACATTTACATAAAAAAATATTTTTATGGATTTTTATTGCTTGAATTAGCTTAAAAAAAATTTTAAACAAAAGTTTAAAAGGGGGGTAGTTGGTAAATTGTTGCAACAATGTGCAATGGTGGAAAGTATCATATAGTCAAAAATAACACAAAGTGTATGAGATTACAGTCCCACTTACTGCATTTTCCAGAGTGTAAGTTGCACTTCTAGAAAGGAATTACAGTTGTAAAAAGTATGTGGATGGATCGTAAGTTAGGACGTACTCGCACTAGGCCCGGTTGCCTTGTACCGTGCCCAAGCACGATTGTCCCCCCTCCCCCGCTGGCCTGCACTCACATTGCACTTAATGTCCCGGGCCTGAGCATGCTTACATCATTGGATGTAAAGCGCTCTCGCACAGCACACTGGAGTCCATCATTGTAATGTCACTTACTTTGTGGTTTATTTGGAGTCGTTCGGGGTTCAGTGACACACGGCCCTCTCACATGCCTTATAGATTGCCTAATAGGTTTATCACATACACAGCGTAGCGATTTTCCATTAATCGTGCTGCATGTATTAGAGGATTTTTACGGAGGTAGCTGATGTTGAGGGAGGAATTTGCAGCTTCGCTCTCTGACTACAATTCCTGCTCATCAATAAAGTGAGAACCAGTCGCGGTGTAAACCCAAATGTTCTTGAATGAATTGAAAAGTTCCGTGCTCGGCCACGGTTAGCGATCACACTACACGTGTACTGTGCCTGAGTCCAACTGAACTGTGCCCGAGCCCACCTCTTCAAGCGGGCCTGGGCACGGTACAGATCGCCTTGTGTGTGTACACCCTTAATTTTTTGTTATGTCAGAGTTAAAGCCCCTTTTTCCATTTACATAGGAAAATAGTAGTTTTGTTTTATTGACAATAAAATTCGCATAGATTAGATTTTAGATTTAGATTTAAATTCGCATGAACTCACTGACCTTCTCATCTGTTGATCATAAGTGCCGTATGTTTTCACCTTCACACACTGCTTTCTCCAGTCCGTGGGATATTATGAAGCTCAGGAAGGCTGCACAAAGAAAATATAGAGTGCTATTAGTCGTACACTCTATATCCTGCACAAAATGACTTCCAGCACTTCAGCTATTAAGCGACATATGTCGAGTCTGATTTTCCAAAAGGTCAGGCAATTTGCAAGGCGGCTACTTTTCCTGTCTATTGTGCCAAGGCTGTTTACTAAATGACACATAAATGTAGAGTATTCATAGTGTCATATCATTATATATATATTAATGGCTACTGTGTTAGGTTCTTGCACTTTGAGCGTTGGACTGCATTGAGAATTAATATGCAACTACACAGCTACCATGAAGAAAACTGATGTATATCATTTTCATAGTACCGGCTTAGAAAGTTCTCCGGAATTATTTATTTTAACTCTCGAGTTACCAATGAGTTTTTCACAAACAGACCTATGTGTATACTCTGCATGAAGTAGTTTAGCAAAGTGAATCCAAGAATTCAAACCGAGTATGGTGACTGATTTTATTAACAGTCTGTATGTCTCTCTTTCTGTATATTGATCTATCTAACTATCATTTATCAATCTCGGTCAGTCTATCAGTCTGTCTGTTTGCCTGGCTATCTATCTATCTATCTATCTATCTATCTATCTATCTATTTATCTATCTTATGTCTGTATTTCTATCTATCTATCTGTCTCACATTCTATCTCTCTATCTATCTATCTTATGTCTGTATTTCTATCTATCTATCTATCTCATATTCTATCTATCTTATGTTTGTATTTCTATCTGTCTCTCACATTCTATCTATCTATCTATATATTTATTGATCTGTCACTCTATCTGTTTATCTGTATCTATTAATCTATCTTATGTCTGTATTTCTATCTCTCTATCTATCTATCTCTATTTATCTATCTATTTATCTATCTTATGTTTGTATTTCTATCTATCTATCTATCTATCTATCTATTTATCGATCTGTCAGTCTATCTGTTTATCTGTATCTATTAATCTATCTTATGTCTGTATTCTTTCTTTCTATCTATCTACAGTATCACACTTTCCATCACATTAGTATGAATTACTCCTGCAGTGTCAGCTTCATGTCGGTTATGTCCTGGATGTTTTATTGCTTTGAATAAATTTTACAGCGGTTACTTTACAGCTTGTTGGTGATGAATTTAGATTAGCAGCAATTGGAATAATGATGTCCTTGTTTAAGTTCCATGCTCACTCTTGCGTTTTATTGCCAGTGGTTACATACATCCTGATGGTTTCACAGACATTCAGCGAGGGCCCCCCCCCCCCCCGCCCCTCCACACACAGACACACACTTTTCCAGCCTGCATAGACAATAATGGATACAATGTGATGTCTGACAAATGGGCTTGAAAATGAAAAATAGACAGCCTTGAACTCATGGCTGTCTTTAAGAGCACATTGAGCATGCCCATGCCCCAACACAAATGCTTTTGGAATCTACTTCAAGGCTTTTTTTCCCCCACTCTGACTCTCTTGGTAAGTGCCGAAGCTTGAGGTTGGTAGGTTATTTTCGGTGGAATGACTTTTCCGAGTGAGCTCATACAGATGGGAGAGAGTTCAGTGTCATGATGAGTGCATGGATCTGGGATGTGACCGTCTATTGTTTTCATGTTACTGCTCTCCTCCTTTACCGGTATGGATGACTCGTTTAATAAATTTAGTACTGAAACTCCTCTAACAACACGGTCATGATTCATCAGTGAACTTTTTTGTGTGTTTTTTTTTTCTTTCTTTCTTTCTTTTCCTTGGGTTGTAACCATCTATTGTATCTCGACACAATAGGGATAGCCAGTAGTAAAAATAAAAAGGAAAGAAAGGTTTCAGACTTTTACATCACGATGACCTGAACTGAATAATGTTCAGATGGATGAGGGGAAAAAATAAACATATAGTAAATGTACTTGCAAATGTTTAATAATGAACTGTGGGTTTAGATTGGTGCCAAAAGTCTTAAAAAGATCAGCAAACAAAATATTTATAAAGTATTTAGATCAAACGTAATGAAAAAATAAATATATAGCCTAATTTGGGCCACTCTTTTTTTATTGTATTCTTTTTTCCCCCCCCATTTATTTATTTATTTAATTTTTTTATTCATTACATAAAAGTTTTATTAGTTACTTTACTTTCTCTCCTCTAAGGACAGCACATATCACTAATGATGATTCAGATCATTGTATCTACTATGTTTGTCACGGGTGGGACCACGACATTTGTGAGCTAGCATGTGCACGTCCACGTCCACAAACACGGAAGCATCAAATTGATAAAAGTTTCATATTTCTGTTAGTGAAATAAGACTATAAGAGACCATAGTTATGTAACTTTCTGTTCACTTAGATGGCTAACAAGCTGTTCGTTAGTTTTATTTAGGTTACCAATGGTTATATAATGCAATATGTGCAGATAGCTATAAATCCGGGCGAGTGATATGACCTGCTCAGTTCAGATCGTTTTGCCATGTAGGCCCATATGCTGCGGTTCATTGATTGGTTCGTAGTTAAAGGTTAAAGGTCTCGTTGCCCCAAATCCCAGCTGATCAATGGTGTGAATGACTTATTCGACATCTTCTCATCTTGTGAAAAATGGGGCTGTAGCTCAGATTGTGTCTCTTTGTACAAGTTTAGCCAGTCACTAACCAAAACACCACCATCACCACATGTGGTGCACTTGTATCTTAAAAATGATCAATTCAGCAATTAATGTATCTCATTTCAAGAGTAAATATTTTTTCTGTCTTCTTTGGACCAAAATTAGCATTCTTTCAAACCTTGAGCAATAGAACTATCTTGAGGTGTAAATCTCTTAAGACTGAATGCTGACGTGACTTGTGGCCAAAAACATTATGTTGAATGTTACTATTTTCATATCGTCATTTATATCGTTACCTCAAAAAATACCATGAAGTATTGCGATATAGTTCTAAGTCTATACGTCCCTTGCGCTCGTTTTTAATGGCTCTGCTCACCGATACTGCTCTGTGCATCAGGTTAGCCACCCTCACATTCTTTATTAAAGGTACGGTTTAAACGTAATGCATTGTTTCTTACTTGTAATGTAGGAAAAAGCTGTCGACATTTTCAGTTTGCTTTGATCATGAAATAAAAAAAAAAAAGGTCATCGCCTGTGCATTATCGCATACTCTAGGCTAACTTAACATGGTATCGGATATTAGTATCAGAGCATTTTTACAAGTAGCTGAGCACTTGGTGTGTACCCGATCTCAGTATAGGTCTCGATGCATCAGTTTTTATTAGTATCATGAATTCCTACTGACTCAACCTTAAGCCACATTGCACACTAAATGAGCATCATCTGCTCTGAGGAACAAACACCAAACTCTGGTATGTGTTCACCCTATTTCCATGACAGTAAAAGTACCTGTGTAGTCAGACTTCTTTAGCTGTGCCCAAGGCTGAGCGGAGGTGAGCTCTGACTCGGGGGAGGAAGGAGCACAGCCACGTGCTTGTTTCGCATGTGTTCAGCTGGATTAGTGACTTGCTGTAAAGCACAATGTGGAGCCTTGCTGATATTGATAAAGCCCTTTTTACTGCTGGCAAACCCAAGTGGAAAAGTGGGCCAGCGCTGTTGTTTCTCACATGGCCACTTGTGGACCCACCAATAAAGGAAGCAAGATATCAATCGCTATTGTTGGCCTTTTACAAATGCACGTCAAGCAGCTGGAGCAGCTATCGGTGCATTCATCATGCCAGATTGGCCTGGTAATTTAATTACAAGAGATGAGACAGATGCATGTAAATGCCTTCTGAAATCATGCCTAAGACAACGCTGGCACATGCGGGGAAAATAGTTTGTTTTGAAAGATCTTATTGCTGACATTTTTCTTGGAACTACGAGTGTTTCCTGCGTACTTCGGTAATTACTATTAATCATAGCTACCGTTATTATAGAAATGAATGTATTAGTATTAAAAATAAGGGAAATGTGCATGGAAACTGGAGGTCAATATGCAGAACAGCTGTTGGACTGTACCACAGCTCTGCCTGCAATAAAGCCAAAGGTCAAAGGGTCATTAAACAGGCTCCCACCTGCAGCACTGCCAGCCGTGCTGAATTTCATCTTCCACACTCGACTTGGCCACAAAATAAAATAAAAAAAATATTTTTTAAAAAAAGCCCGCTTCCTTTGTTGAGTTCTTCCATTAAATATTCTCAGGTGTCTTTCAGCCACATCTGGAGGTCTTGTGTGAACTGAGGACAGAAGGAAAAGACTGAAAAACCCAAGCACGCAGGCTATGTAGTAGGAGATGTGTAATACACGTATCTGCAGATTTGATCGCAATCAGGGATCGGCTGTTTTTGCAGGTGATAAAGTTTAGTTCTTGGACAAGGGATTAGACACTAATTAGTTGTTCTGATATCATAATTTCGTACTCAACGTACTTAAACCAGAGTTAGGGATATTTATCTAAATTAGGTTGTCCTGCCAAATAATTTACCTTCAAATGGTCTATATATGGTTCTTTTCTATTCAGACTGTCACCTGTAATTAATCTCAGAATCTGTGTGGGGGGGAAAGGTTTTTTTTTTTTTTTTTTTTTTTTTTTTTAATTTAGAACTTGCACTGCATCTGTTTTTCTGGGCTGGATAATGCTGATTTTTCTATTTTTATTTGCGTTTTTAAAAAAAAAAAAAAAAAAGCAACCGTTTCATGTTTTTCTGCTTTATCATCCTCTGGGGCTTAACCTGGCTTTAACCATAACCAAAAGCCTTCACTTCTAATTAAATTCACATCAGATCGTAGGAGGCCTGTTTTTTTTGTTTTTTTTTAAAGTGACTTGTGTGATCTTATGTTCTTTCTGTGGAGCTCAGTCACTGCCAGATAGAGCAGTGTCACACTGTGTCAGATTAATGGCTACTCTAAACGGCTGTAATTGTACAGGGACAGCGATTTAACGGAAATAACACATCAGAATGGCATGCGTATTTAAAATCTAAATGCAGCCGGAATTAACTAGGTGAGAAATAACTGTGACTAAAATAGGATTTTGTTTATCCCCAGAGATTGACTATTTATGCGCAATTAAGACTATTTATAATGTGCAGTGGGATGTTAGCCTCTAAAACAGTCCTGGCAGAGTGTAGTTAACATTAACATTAAGTGGAAATTCAGACCAACTACAGTTTAGGAGTCACTGTTCACTTCAGGAGAGTTTATTCGCAAGGAATACTTGCGAAATTTTCCAGCTGCTCTTTGGAGTTGCGACGTCCATGTTTTTCCAAGTATTTATACAATATTTCTTATTGGAGAATGTTGTATTATGACTGGATTAGTTTAACATGGGGAGGTTTGGAAATGCAATTATTATCTGTGTTTTAATTTTCTGAGATTTCAGTCCCAGAATCCGTTGTGTTGGTTATTTCTACAGACTGGAAAGATTAAGCCATCTTTTACGTACTATAATAACTCTGCATAATATATACAGTGGTGCTTGAAATAGAATTTTCTATATTTCTGCATAAATATGACTTATTAGTCCTAAAAGTCGACAACAAGGACCCAATTAAACAAGCGAGACAAAAATGTTATACTTGGTCATTTATTTGTTGAGGTAAATGATCCAATATTGCATATATGTGAGTGGCAAAAGTATATGAACCTCTAAGATTAACAGTTAATTAAGGTGAATTTGGAGTCGGGTGATTTCAAACAATGGGGCGACAGTCAGGTGTGAGCGAGAGCCCTGTTCACAAACTTTCAAGCACCGCTGTATCCTATTCTGAATTGACATGCTGGTAAAGATTTCATTATATCCTGTGGGAAACGAGGTTTTGCTCATTTTCTTCAGCATGGAGACGCTCCAGAAAGCGTTCGCTCTTTTCCCAATGGTTTTTCACCGAAAATAAACCAAAACCAAGTGCTGGATGAGTTTACATTACAGAATAATAAAATATAGACAACATTTTAAATGGATGTTCAGAGATGTGTGGGGTTTTGTGGCGTTTTGGGTAAGTTATTGAGTTCCTAGTACAGGTATAGCTTTCATACATATCATGGTTATAATCTACTATTGATAAAACCATCACAACAAGTGCTTATAATAAAGGTCAATAGAATCAGTTTTTTAAATTATTTTTATTAAAATGAAATGCAGAATGCATGTAATTCTCAGCGTGATGACCATATGTTCATCATGAAGACTCCCATTGCTGTGATTTATACAGAGATTGCTTATCCTATGAAAATAGCATCATGTCTGAATAGAACTGATTTGGAATTTTATGTTTTGGAATTGTATCCACTGGACTAGTTTTTGTTTTGTAGGACCTTTGGGTTGGTCTTGTCATATAGATCTGGCAACCCTGCCTTTAGGTTTCCACTATGGTATCTAAAGGCCTTGGGACATTTGGCAAAGGAAGCATGTGCATCCAGTAACTTTTTCAGACCAAATAATATTTTAGAATAATTAAATTTGCTTAGGAAGGAGCACTAACTGTAAATCGGACATGATCTACAGAGAGACGGACATATCCTGTGTTTACACTATAAAAAAGTGACTGGCAACTTTTTTCTTTGAATTTTCTCTGTGTGCGACATGGAGCTTGCCAAGTGGCATTTGAATTGAGATTTTCTCAACCGTATGCAAATTAGCTACGACACAGTAAAGAGACAAATCCAAACAATTTCCTCGAACGATTCCGCAGACCAATCCTATGGCCCCTGTGGTCCGGTGCTTCTTCAGTATTCCACTCACAACTTTAGTTCCTACCTGCGATTAGTTCCTGTTTACTGTTTGACACACAAATATACACTGTGGTTTCATCTTATCCTGTTATACCTGAACTCTCATTAAATGTGTATAGAGACATTACAAAGAAAATTAAAGCATGCCACAGATTGTCGGTGCCTCTGGTGAGTATATGTAGCTAGTAGCTTGCCCTGCTGGACAGTACACACCCACAAGTGACAACACAAGCTACTTGTGGCTTTTAGTGTAAATGCAGGGTATGCTCTTTTCCCAAAAATGTAACGATTTATGCTCTTAGCAATTTGCATGCCTTAATTCTATTTAATAAGTTTAAAATATTTATAAGATGCTCACAGAGGTATCACTGCACAGGGCTTCTAAAACGCTATTAGTGCTATGCATGTTATGCGTGTATTGATGTGGACAGGAACCTAATTTCCATATTGACTGATTTGTACTAAAAAGCGAATACATCTGCATTGAATGAACTAGTCCCTTTAAATCCTTACCATATGTGCGATTGATTGCTTGTTTAAGCAAACAGAGCTCCGGGGGTGCCTGTAATTTTCCACTCGTCGTTTAAGTGGCACTGACATATGATGTGTGCAATTATTTACTGTCTTAACTCTTGTACATGTTTAACGCAGAGTGAATGTGTTTTGGTTTGGAAATGTTTGACTTTGCTAGCTTAAAATTAGAGTTCATTTTGTTGCTGATGCTCGTCGACAAACTTTTCATGATGAAAACTAAACTGAAGACAATTTAACCTTGTACTCAAACTGTCTGACAAAATAAATTGACATTTTCCTGAACGATTGAAAGCTTGACGAAAATGTCAGAAATGATTAACTGGATGGCGTTACAGTGAACTTTTTCCTCATCATTGCGCACAGAAATAATTAAGGTATTACAGAAGGGAACCAATCATTATTACGTTTACGTTGAATTTTGCATTTGCTCTTGAACCCATTCATATTTAAAGATTTTCCTTTAGTTAGACTAAAACCAGCTTTCTCATTAGGAATAAATTGGACAATGTCCATAGTTAAAAGTGCTTTCTAAATGAAATTGAATTAAAAATAGAATATGATTAACGATGTGTATGTATTTATTCCCCACCCCAAAAGACTAAGCCTAGAGCAAAATCCAAATTAGTCACCTAAATGAACACAGCCTGCTCAAGTTTTTAAACCATAACAGCAATTATGAAACGTTTTCTCAGGAGGTTGTCCTCTGGGAAACATCTTCCTATTGTGTGCACTTTGCTGGTACAATATGTACAGATCCACCAACTGGTTTGGAGAACACAGCAATACAAAGCATTGTTAAAGACATCAAAAACAACATATCTTGATTTGCTGCCAGCCAGAAAGGTAACCTGCGTTCTCTTCTCTATTTCGGGGTAGGTGGGTCAGAGGTGATCTTCCTGAAAAGAGAAAGAGTTCTGGACAGCCCTGCTTTGGAGGAAGCCTGAAATTAGCTGACATTATGTAAAAAAACCCGGGTGTGGACCCGCCATTCAAGGAGAATAATTCTCAGAAACGTAACAGGAATGCTGCTGAAAGCAAGAAGGAGTGGTGCATGATTAGGCATGGGGATATGGGGGGGGGGGGGGGGTCATCGACGAATACTAAACTCGTTTAAATTTGTACAAGAATCCATGCAATTCTGTCAGGTAAGGCTATCACTAGTGTCTTCAGTGACTGTGTGCAATTCAGCTAGAGTTCACGGTGACTATTTTGGCATTTAACCTGAATCTATGGCACTGAGGTCCAGTGATTTTACAGATCAGTCAGAGTGTCCTAGTGTTGTTGAACAGGTGTTTTTTTTTCTTGGTATTTTAACCTAGTTCATGGTATCGCGGTATTAATCAAGCATTTAAAGTCACAAGTGGTAAAAATTAAAGGGACAATTTATAACAAAATGTCTCTATATACACATATCCTTGTATATACATAACAAAAACCAAAAGGAAACAAAAAAGATCAAATTCCCTAATTGGTCATCGTTCTTAAAAAGATATTTTGACAGTGAGTCTTCCATAACATTTCTTACACTATCAGTATTTATCATGTTATTATATCATGTTATCAACAATGCCATGTTCTTCATGTGTGTTTGAGAGCCATCGTGTATGATAAAGTCACAAACATACTACGAGGGGCAGTAGAGGTAGCGATGTAAAACGTATACCACAGTAGCAGATGACTCAACCAAAGGGTTTTCAGTGCAGCCGCTTCCATGCATGGAGCAGTGGAAGCTGCTGTAGTATGATTTAGGACAAGTCCAGAGGAGAAGGGTTGCAAAAAGGGATGAGGACCACGTGTGTATAAACCATAGATGTGAATAGATGTAGAAATTTGTATTTTGAAAAGGTGAGGTAGTACCTAATCATACACCGTAACTAACCGTGACACCGCAACAACTTTTAAACAGATTCGACTCCATACATTCTGGGTTGTAGGTGTGTCAGTGTTGTGTTGTGTTTGGACATGAAATACAAAAAGGCAAACCTCAGAGTCTGACCAACAAACTGACCGTCCACTTTTATGTTAAGTCACATTCATCCATTTGTGCAATCCATTTCAATGTTATTTTATTCAATTTTATTTATTTGTATAGCACTTTTAACAATGGACATTGTCTCAAAGCAGCTTTACAGAAACATATGAACACAGGATACAGATTTTAAGTCGGTGGCGAGGAAAAACTCCCTACGATGATATGAGGAAGAAACCTTGAGAGGAACCAGGCTCAATTCAGTGACATTGTACAATAATTGGTGCTGTTGGTGGATGCGACCAATGGATCCATAAACTAACTGCCTAGTGGTGAAAGAGTGGAGGTTGGTGTCCACTATTCCATTATTCTGAATGGTCTGTAGCTCACACTGAGCTCACTTAATTCGTCAGGATCTTAGGTTAGATGTACTACCTTCAAATCTGTCCAAGGTCAAGTTCAGTTCAAGTGTAAGCAGTTTAAACTTGGACAAGTTGAGTCTGAGTGCAGAGTGGAAACGGCCAGCTTCGAGATCGTCAGCTTGCAGTGTGTCTCTCAGTGTATTCCTGGACCTAGCGTGCGAGAGTGAGAGGGTTTCACCACGTTACTCATCACTCACCCTGGGGGAAGCAGACGGCAATATAAACACAAGGGGCCCCGTCAGAATGTGTGCATGTGTCTGAGTGTGTGTAGGGGGGTTGGTTATCCTGAGCTTTCTCCCTCTCTACACCCAGCCAGACCTGACTAACACTTGTGACGGTCATTGACATCAGTGCCACAGCAGTAATGCGTTTGCTATGCAGCCGTTTTAACCTGTGTTCTCGTGTCTTCTTCTAAATGACGTTGTGCACACACTCAGCTTTAGTATCCGCCAAGAAAGTGCAGACGTTGCCATCACGAGACACAAAGCAGACCAATAAATCACGCTATAATATAATCCCTGCCTTTTATTTTGTATTGAGTCACTGTTTTAGTGCACCACATGGTTTGAAATATGTTTAGAAATGTTGTTGTGTTTCCTCTTAATGTGAGAGAGCACCAGTGAGCAAGTAATACATTTTAACATCTCTTCACAGCTCAGTAATCTATTAAATGGCTTAGGAACATTTTTTCCACCTTTAAGCAGCAGTCAAAACGAACTCTTTATCTAATGTTTGAATTTATTTGGCATATTCAGCTCATATGACGCATCATGTAAGGAATAAAACACTCCGAAGTGTGCTGTTAACCCTCTACTGCATGAATTTTTATTTAAAAAAAAAGTTTTTATGGATTTTTATTACTTGAATTAGCTCCAGTAATAAAAATATATTAAACTTTTTTTGTTGTTGGTAAATCGTTGCCGTGTGGCAACAATGTGCAGTGGTGGAAAGTATCATATAGTAAAAAATAACACAATGTTTGAGATTAAACTTTTTTTTGTTTGTTTTTAAGTAAGAATGTAAAAATGATATCTTCTAGAAAGGGATTACCATTGTAAGATGTATATGGTTGGATGGTAACTTATTTTTTTGTTATGACAAAGTTAACGCCCCCTTTTTACACTTGCATAGGAAAATAGTAATTTTGTATTATTGCGCATGAGAAAATTGGAGATAAATTAATTGTTGCCATATGGCAACACCATGCAGTGAAGGGTTAAAGGAAAATAATCAACAACAGGGTGGTGTGATGCAGCCCAATGCGAAGCACAGTTACTGTTACTACCCCAAAGTTTTTCTATAATACCACAGCAATTTGCCAACACTAAAATATTTTGTATTTAAAAACAACACTACTTTTTTTACTTTAAAAAAAAAATCCTTTTATAGTTACATTTAATGTTGTGTAACGTCAACGAAACAAATTACTTCCTGTTATCATTTGTTATATCAACTATAAACAGTCGTTTCCTCACTGTCCTCTGTTTTTAGTCTTTCTTGACATTTAAAAAAGAAAAAAAAATGCAGCTTGTCTTGTTGCCAGGAAAATGGAAAGTGCAAAGTCCAAATCTGAAAACATTGAAAAGTCAATAAGATTTGTACGTCAGTAAAAAAAAAAACAAAAAAAAGGGGGGAAAAAAACAGTGTCTGTTCATAGTGCCTATAAAAAAACAACAAAATGGAGGAAATGCTAATTATTAAGGTACAGCCACACCTTGCATTCAAGTAGCTTGGCAAGTAGCAAATGTTAGCTAGCTTGTTCCCTCAAAATAAGTCTGTACTCAGTTGACTTTTGCTCTACCACAGTTTAAAAAAAACAAAAACAAGCCATTACAAGTATATAGCCAAGTAGTTAGCAAACTATTAGTAAACTAGCAGGCATTTGGAACCGCTACACCCAAGTGCAAGTTCAGTTTTGGAGTCTTGAGTTGCATTGTCATACTTGCAGGAAATTTTTAAATATACCATAATAGCAGACATTTTTTTGCTATCACGATCATTAGCTATGTTAGCTAGCTAGCTAGATTAACATACAAGATATGTAGCCGTAACGTTCAGTGTACCATGGGGATAATTTGCAAAGCGTATTTTCGGAACTGAACTAAGACTCCCTGAATCGGCTGTATACAAAAATACAGACAAAGTCTTTGTTATAAATGGGGGGAAAACATTTAGTTCTGTTATTCAGAATTTTTAAGCTAACAGTAATCTATGTTATCAAATGTAGCCTCTTAACAACACTGTAAGTGCATTTTAAGTACTGTAATTCAACCCATACCATGAATTTTTCATACAGATGCTCTGCTTGCCAAACCGAACAACTACAACTAGCTCTTGCGTGCATTTGGTGTACATTATGAAGTTTGTTATGCAGGATATTTCTAATCTAAATGTATAAAATTTAAAGCGTTCGTATTTCCCTTATCTTCTGAACATGAGCGTTATTAAAGTAATGTGTACAGAGCAGCTCACTCTCTAATTCCATGAAGAGACTTTTATCTCCTCCCTTCCCGTCGGGCTTTTTATACTACGTCAAGCCCAGATAATGTAGATAAGAAATACACTGCTCTCATATAGTGTTCTAAATTCACTCTGCCTTCCATAATGTCGGAGGATTTCTGGAATTAATATCTGGCTAAAAGCTTGATGTATGTGTGCCTATAGAAACAGTCCTCTTAGTGTCAAACAGTACATCTCTTAGAGTGTGTATGTCCAGTAAAGCAACTCAAACGAAACCTGATGCAGTAGAGGTGAGAGATAAGAGATAAGAGCAAGCGACATGATACAGCTCAGTCCTGCTGACCCAGATTTTACCAGTCTGCTGACATTTCATGCTGGCCTTTGAAGGGAACCTCAAAAACATTAAGGAATATCGATCCCAAGTTCTACCTTTCAAACCAGCTCCACAACATTAAACCATCCTGTTTGTTTTGCACTTCTGTTTTCCTCTCTGTCCCTGTCTCTTGCTTTCTCTCCATCTGTCCTTGGAGATAATCTCTCCAAGGTTATGATTTTATCAGTGTTGTAAGTAATAAAGAAATATTTAAGGGTTGTGGATCATGGGTGGGGTTTATAGCATTTATTTGTTCTCGTATCGCTCTTTGTACATTATTATTATTATTATTATTATTATTATTAAAATCCCCATTAAGTGGCGTGAGAACCGTGATTTGAGTCCATATGTTGATGTATTTACTTTTGAAACATCATAGGACGTCATAGTGATGGTGTGTTAACAGCCAGAGAGAGGGGGAGAGACTCTCCTCAACCACCACTAGTGTGTAGCATCCATCTGGATGATGCGACGGCAGCCATAGTGCACCAGAACGCCCACCACGCGCCAGCTATTAGTGGAGAGGAGAGAGTGATATATTATTATTATTAGGGATTATTAGGGAGCCATGATAGAGAAGGGCCAATGGGGGGATTGCGCTAGAATGCCGGGGTTATACTCCTCAATTTTTTTAGAATTGGGGTTGCAATCCATTTTAATGAATTTTATGGCTGATTATTTAACCAGATTTACAGAGCAGCACCTTTACTGCTGTTGCTGTGAGTCGTTTACACCAACATTTATATTCTAGGATGAAGAACCAGACCATTTCTGCAACATTTTTTAACTTCATTACATAATTACAAAAATGTAGGAGCACAGCCAAAAATTTTGGAGCATGGTTGAAGTTTATTATTTATTTATTTTTTTAAGAGGTGGTAACGTTAATGTGGCACAATATAACACACAAATAGGCATGAGAAACCTTGAGCTGGTCAATTATGACAGAATTTAGGAACATAGTGTGCGCCATGACACATTAATTTACCTTCTGATAAACTAAATGTAACATTTTCAGTTAATTTTACAGACTGTATGCAAAAAACAACTGTTAACCTGTTCCACCTTGTGAACAAATACAATAAACATCAATGTTCAGTGTTTGAGGTCTGCTCCCCTTAAATATATTTAAAGCTACACTATTAGACATTTCCGCTGTTGGTTCTGGACTGGAGTCAGTTGTCGAACCACTCTGTGTATATTGTGTATATATCTGAATAATCTCATATAGGATGTGATTGGGTGAGTTCATTTACCCGTCAGATGCAAAGCATTTTAGTGTAATGGTGTTCAGTAGGGATGTACCGATCAGAATTTTTACGACCGATACCGATCCAGATACCAATCTTTTTGTTTAAGCTTTAATCAGGAGGTCTGTCATAAACAGTTAAATGTAAGCCCTCTGCTCATGGTCACTGTTAATTGAATTAAAATAATGGCAATGAGATACTGTTGGTTAATTGATAAATAACAAGTATAAAATATTTATTTTTAAATATCTTAAACAATAAAGAGTCCTAATTAAAAGTAGACTAACACAAAAATGATCCATATTAGGAAAAAGGCTAATAGCCTTCTACAGAAATAGTGAACTAAGCTTAATGTCAAATTGATATTAAATGCAACCCATAGTAAATAAACATCATTTAATTTCTCATTTTATTTATATTTTATGAAGTTATTATATTATCTATTTTTATATTAGATGATTTATTTATAACTAAGCACATTTTCTGTCTTTACATTTTATTCGTTTTTTTTGTTTGTTTGTTTATCAGTTGTTCCTTTTAGACCGGTTCCCCCAGTACAGTGTTGCCATGTCTGCTGATAATATTGTGTTTTTTGTGGGATTCAATCAAAATATGGAAACTGGAGTTGACTTTTCTAGTGATATCTGGCATCCGTGAGTTTAAATGAAGTGAATGCGCTGTCTATTAGAGTTAGTGATGGAGAGCGGCAGCGTACTGTATGTTTACAGACTGAACAGTTTCTACTCTTGATTATGATTGGTGAGGAATTATTTAATAAAGTAGATTGAATTAAACCCCACCTTGTAGCGTTAGCATTATTAATAATTTACTCCGCCCGACGCCGCTGTGACTACACGAGCATGTCACAGTCGCAGGTTCAGGTCATTTTGCGTGATCAATAAAAGATGGCGGTTTGTGAGATCGGCTAGTTGAGAGAAGCATATGATGTTCAGTGTTACTCTTTTCATCATAATGGCTTCTTTGCAGTATTTCCACACTTGTTCGGTTGACTGAGGTGATGAAAAGCAATGTGAAAGTAACTGTTGCGCGGTGTAGATGTATTTTGGACTTCCTGTAGCTTTTATTCCAGTTGTATTACACAACTCCGAACAGGTCACTCGAGTCCTGAGTATATCTGCAAAGTTTTTTCTGTTCGGCGCGATGATGTTTAATGTCCCCGACAACCGCTGTAGTGCAATTAAGCATCATGTTAGTGTCATGATTTCCCCTCGTGCAAGCGAAGCTGGCAGCTCGAGCACTAAAATGCTAACTCGTTTCCAGGTTTTGGTGTACAAAATGATGTCATCCCTGTGCCACTCTATGGTGATTGGCTGTAAGTTTAGGAAGCGCTTGATTTGATATGCAGCGGAGTTTTCTATGAGCAGAGGACGAACTTTAAACATCAGTATCGCAGTCAGTCATGTTCATGTAATCATGGGAAGTCAAAATCATAATCGCGATCGATTAATTGTGCAGCCCTAGACTTGCGGCAGGGGGACACCCTGGACAGTGATCCAACCCATCGCAGGGCACAATCGCACACCCATTCACATACTATGCACAACTTGGAGCCTACGGTGCATGTCTTTGAACTGGGAGAGGAAGCCGGAGTGCGCAGAGGAGGCGGGATTTGAACCCTTAACCCCAAGGGTGCGAGGCAAGCATGCTAACCACTAAGCCACCATGCGCCACGCCCCCCCCCCCCCCATAAAATATAAATCTTTATTATGATTGTCCCTTTAACATTTCCGTTATTGCATTGTTTTGTCTTTATTACTCATTAGTAAAATGCCAACGCAAACCTTTATCGTTTTTCATATAATTGCAAGACTCTTACTTTTGGATGGTTGTTTGATGCGCCAGGTGTTTATTGGCTTTTTCATCTCTTAACAGCTACTTCACAATTTCCATGCAGCAAGAAAGAAAATGAAACAAGTAATCATAGGTTTTTCAATCAGGACTGGTGCACATCACAGGTTTGAAGCCCACAAGCTTCATTTTCTTTTCATTCTGCTACATCAAAGGTGCGTTTTCACTCCCTTTGACCCTTTTAGAGAAAATGTAGCGCTGACGTCATCAGGCCACGTTTTGGCCCCCACCAGCTCCAGCAGGTTATAGCGGTTCACTACTTCTTTTAAGATCAAACGAAGCGAAGGTCAAGTGACACACTTCTCTCTCTTAGCCCTCTTCCACTGACACTGTGAGAGTGCTGCTGTTTGAGCTGCTGCTGTTTTTTAAGAATTAGCACCACTGTTTCCTCCAGTTTAAGAGTCAAATCATTATGTAATCATGCACAACAATGCCGGATTTTACACGATGCGTGAACATACTTTATCATCCAGAATGACATCCTTCAGCATCTACACACAACACAGAGAGACATATGCAACAATTACATACAAGTTAAGATGCACAGGTTTTTATTGCTTTTAAATGGTTATTTCTTCCTAAGACCATTTATTAATTGCTGCAATATTAATTGTCGCCCAAAAATAATTTTTAAAACATCGCCAACATATTATTTTAACGTCGGTTTTGTTGTCATTGCGACTAAATAATCGATACTACCATTTCTTGGTTACGTTTTATTGCGGCAATTTTGCACGCTTTCTAATTCAAGATTAGGCACTGGGACAGGACTGCTTATGATTTGCTAATTTATCAAATGTGGATAATAATTCTATAAGGCGTCTTATCTTTTGGTATAAATTTTTTGTTGTTTTAAAAAATTATGATTATTATTTTTTTTATATAACCTTTTCAGTGGTGCAGCTAGCTATCCAATCACAACACATCCCGGAGTGTTTTATTCCCCTTATACCATTTGCTAATACAAACTATTTTTTTAAAATAATGATTTGAGAGATAATGAGTTATGATATTTGTTTTGTTTTTAATCCATTTACAGTTATATTTAGAGTTGTAGAATGTTTGCAATATAAGTTAGTCCTGTTATCACATACGTTATAGAAGCTGTAAAAAGTCGTTGTCTCACAAGTCTTTTTTTTTTTTTTTTTCTTGTCCTTCTCACGCAATGTTAATAAGACACACACAAAAAACACAGCTTGTCACGGTACACAGAATTCGGAAATCACAAAGTCCTCTGTCCTCAAGACATTTACAAAGCTGTAACACTGGAGACTCCTTCCTTAAATGTTAAAAAACATCATCATCTTAGAGAAAGCTTCAACATATCAACTCTTTTCCTTGTCAAATACCAGTACTTTTTTTTTTTTTTTTTCAATCCATATATTATTTATAGACTTTAATTGATATGTGGCATGTCCTCCATACAAGTCCCACGTAAGCTGTTGCTATAGAAACAATAACATATTAGAACGAGTGTGTTAATATTAACCTTTGATTTGTAGATGCACTACCGTCAGAGCTGTCATATAAATAGTTATAGGCAACAGCATTTGCCTGTAGGTTTTCTAGGTTTTCCTGCTCCTGATTAGAGTTGTACAAGCAATTTGTGAGCTGAATCAGGTGTGTTATAGGCCAAAAAAACCTGGGAACCTCTGGTTGTTATAAGGAACATATGCAGAATAGAGGACAAGGGTTTCAGATTATACACTGATATAGAGCTTGTATTATTAATCAGTGCATCATAATACCCATGATGCAGTGATAAGTTATCTTTGTGTAACCTATTGTTTTCAGCTGATCTGGACAGCTGGCTGTAATCACGTCCCTTTAAACATTTGAAACTTTTTTTCTTTTTTATCCTTATGATGATAAACAGGTTATGAGAACTTGACATGAACAAACTTCAAAGGTTAGAGACAGATAATGAACTCCCTATCATGAGACCTCATAAAACATCACGATCATGGGAATTCACCTCAACAGACGTTCAAATAAAGGTCTCGCTTTTGGACTGACTGTGTTGACTGTCTAAGGAGGTTGACACTGTAGGTGCGCTCGGAACGAGACAGATTAATTCACACTCTGTGATGACGCTCTGTGCCTGTGACTGAGCGTAATGCCGAGGGTCTGTGAATCATTCTTCTGTCCACATCAAAGTCGAGTACATTCCAATACATGGGTGTCTGTTGGATAAGCTTTTGAATCATATGGACCTTGTATGTTAAGTAAATAGATTCAGTGGTGAAATTATATCAAATAAAGGAAGTTCACAGAGTCGTCTGGGTGAGACATGAGGGGCTTATGGGAACCACTTGAGAGTTGCTGGATATGGCTTTTCAACTTTTTTTACTGTAAACAGCTGTGTTATCTCATTTTAATGTCCTTGTTTTTGGTGTGGTTGAGGTCACTTCCTCCTGCACCGCATGGTCATTTATTAGCTTTGAAACTGAAGTCTAGACCTCTCATTTAAACCAATTTTCACTGGAATACCACTAACTAATGAATCCTTGCTATGATGTAAAGGACAGTTTATTCTGTAGTAGGGTGCATCTGTGTCTGGGGCTTTGGGAAAGTGTGTTATTGTGTTCGAGAGTATAGAGTTGAACAGTGAGCTCCTGGAAATAAAAGTGAATGCCAAACACACGTGTACAAGCTCCTGTACTGCATATGTACAATTGTTCTTGTCAGTGTCCATGTCGTCTTGTCTTAATGCTCGTACTTTGCAGGTTGATAACAAAGTCTAATTAATTGCATGTGTAACTGCAATAACTGCAATAAAGCACAGTTCTGATTGCAGCAGAGAGCGTGATTATGTAAGATATAAAACACGACAGGACGTGCTATTGGAAAGATGGCAAGGTGGTGTGATATGGCCTGACATGAATAGACAGACAGACAGATAGACAGAGCTTTATTGCCATTGCACAGTACAGTTACTTAGCAACAAAATATAGTTTAGCATCTACCAGAAGTGAAAATAGTAGCATTGTGCAGATTAACAAAGTGCAGGTTGAATATATAAATTTATATACATTAAATAAATGAATAATATATGCATAAATATATGCAAGAGATATGTCCACTGTATATACAACAGTACCCAGATTATCTATGGATGATGTACAATGTATATACGGATAATATACAGATATATACTATGAATCTACAATTACATAGATATAATACAGAATATACAGTATAGAACATAGCTGCAGGATGATTACAGGCAGTAAAACATCAGTGGCCTAACAGTGTAGTGCAAAGTTCAGCAGGTTAATGGTTGTGGGGAAGAAGCTGGCCCTGAGCCTGCTGGATCTGGTGTGAATGTTCCTGTATGTCCTCCTGGATGGAAGAGGTTGAACAGTTTGTGACTGGGATGGGAGGAGTCCCTGATTATGTTGCATGCTCTACTGTGGTGACGATGTTCAATGGCTGGTAGTTGGGCACCAATGACCTGTTGGGTGGTTTCCACCACCCCTTGCAGGACTTTTCTTTCAGATACCGTAGAGCTGCCATACCACACTGTGGCGGAGTTGGTCAGGATGCTCTCAGAGGCGCGCTCTCAATATGTGCATGCGGAACATCTCATTCCAAAGCCATTGATATTGATATGGAGTCGATCCCACCTTTTTTTGCTATGACAATCTTCCACTCTACGAGCAAGAGCATCAGTGAGATCAGGCAAGAAAGCCTGGCAGGCAGTCAGCGTTCCAATTCATCCCGGTGGTGTTGAGGTCAGACAATCTGTACAGGCCACTCAAATTCTTCCACTCCAACCTTGGCAAACCATGGTCTAAGGTCTATCTGCACTTAAATAGCTTTTTTAACCTTAGCGGTTCCAAAGTGAATTTTCTCATTCACCCATTCACACACACACTCACACACCAATGGTAGCAGACCTGCAATGCAAGGCGCTAACTTGCCATCATGATAAACTTGGGGTTCAGTGTCTTGCCATTGTTGTCAAACGTATTGGTAAATAAATAAGAACAGACTCTATGTGACTAAAATTAGAATGTAATTACAGTTAGCGAACCAAATGTTCATCCACATTACATCACAATTAGGAGAACACAGCAACTGGTAATCTCTATTTCTGTGGTATTCCTGCTGGGTTTCCAAGTAGATATCATGCAGTCTGTGACACTACAATATTCTTTATATATTTCATTAAAAATGTGCTGAAAAGTCGAAATCAAGGTGAAAAACACTGTTTCACAAATGCATTTTATAGTGGCACTGGCTGTTTTAGTGATTATACTTTTAATAGGCCAATCTAGAATAGAAATCCAACACTAATAGACCACCCAGGCTTTGAGGCAGACTATTATTAGAGAGCAATCCAAGTACTCCACAGGTTGCTTCAGACACAAAGCAGATTGCCAACCTCTTGGTATTGTTTATGTTGTTTGCCGTGTAAGTCAAACACACCTCTTCCTTGGGGATGTTTCTCCTGGTAGGGTTTCATGATGAATCTACTGCAGGGTGACAAATTAAAGGAAAAACCAACATAAAGTGTGTTGAGCCGCCACAAGCTGCCAGAACAGGCGTTGATTCTACAAGTCACTGGATCTGTGCAATTCTCTGGACACCTTAGTTGGGAATATCTTTCTAACTTGTCACTCTCATAAGTGTTTAATTGTGTCGAACCATTCAGCGAACCCTCGTGCCCTGTGGGTGGGGCGCAGAGTCATCCTGGAAGAAACCACTCCCATCATATCCGATAAAGGCGATCAGTCAGAAGAACTTTGTATTGATTTGTAGTGATGCATCCTTCATAGGGGACAAGTGGACTCAAACCATGCCAGGACAATAAATAAATGCCCCCACAGCACAACAGACACTATTTTCTTTACGTTAATTTGTCACCAGCACTTTGTAGGTAACTTGGGGAGACTTGTAGATGACGGATAATATACATTAGAGCTCATTCAAAGATATCCTACCTTGTTTGGTATTGTAGCATCTCACCACTTGTTTCATGTCCTTATGGTATAACTGATTTACAAATACTAGAGATTCGTTCCTAGAAGTTCCTAGAAATTCTACCAGGGTCTTCTTTAATCAGAAGAAAAATGAGATAAGCTATCAGGAACCATTAAGAATGACCTATTCTATTAAACAGACCACCAGAAACACACTTAAATCCATTAGGAACCATTAGAAATCTCTAATGGTTTTTAATGATTTTTTGCTAGGAATATAAATCTCTTTGACAGTTCTAGGTTTGGCTTTGATTAATCTCAGAGTAGATACAGCATGTTAACTTTGAGCTTTTTTTAATACTTGACATTTGAATCAATTAATCAAACTGAAAAAAATTTCTGATATTTTCCAGCATGTAATGGCTTAATAGTTTTCATTGGTTTCCTACAGGATTTCCATTTGAGATTTTTTCGTTACTCAGAAACCAGTAGGACCTTCTTCTTTTAATGGTTAGATGATCAGCATCAAAATAAAATTAGGTCAGCCATCAGGAATAACACATTCAGGAATAACACATTCCATTATACTACCATTACAGACCAGCAGAAATGCATGTAAATCCATTAGAAACCACTAGAAATCTCTAGTGGTTTTCAATGATTGTTAGCCAGGACTAGAACCCTAACCCTCTCTGACAGTTCTGTGATTTTAAGATACTGATTATAACATTATAACCCATTGTTTTGCCAAAAACAAAGTCCAAATTTGACCTTAATCCAGTTACAGTAATAACTTTGCTGAAGCATGTAATAATAAAAGGTTGAGGTTTTGTGCCCTTGTTTGTGTATTTAGCTCACATATGGAGCACATCCCCATATTACTCCTCCGTGCACAAAGCCTAAATGTAATGTGATCACACAGAGTTAAATGTGGCTTCCTTGCGTGCTGTGCCTCTAATTAATGTCCTTAAGGAATTGGCTTTTTCCTTTTGTACCCTCCTCTATACGGATCTTTTTCTGTCTCACAGTATCGCTCTAACCACTGAAGCGTTTAGATTTGAGCAGATCTCGGAGCAAGGCAATTTCACAGTCAGGTTGGTGAAGTGGAAAACTCATCCTACATTAAATTTACACGAGATTTATGACTTGTACTGACTTGCATCACTGCTAAGATGATTTTAGTTCCTTAATGTGGACATGCACCATTTCCACATCTACCTACTAAGCCAATAGTTCTCCATTGGAGAGCTGATGCATATGGTGTATTTACACCAGACCCTTATGTAACTCAGTTTGGCACCTGAGTATTTCTTTTTTTAAATAGTTGTGAATCCTTGTCCTGATTTTTAGCACCACACATTTTTGGACATGAAGCACCTCAAGGCTGCCATTCTTAGCTAAATCCCATTGTGTATGTATTTCATACAGAAAGCACTTTCATTATTGGTTCATGCACATACTATACATTTCATTTTACCTCTGTTTTTATCAACTGCAAGAGCAGACAGACCACAAGGTTTTACTTTCAGGAGCAGAGGAATGTAATTAATTAAGCCAGCAACCACTTCCATTACAACACTGCTATTAAAACCAAAACAACTTCCACATGAGGAAGCTCAAGGTTAGCAATACTCCGCTCACTGGAATCAAACCTGACCTTGGCCTTAGAGAAGAATCAGGCTTTGCATTTACGACCCTGTAGCTTTGTTTCATTTTGTGTTTGCTATATCCTTCCAGGCAGCTTGAACCAATCTGGCCATTTTCCTCTGATCTCTCTTATCAACAAGAACTGTCGCTCACTCAGTGGTTTTTATTTTTCAAACCATTCTGTGTAAACTCTAGAGACTGTTGTGTGTGCAAATCCCAGGAGCTCAGCAGTTTCTGAAATACTCAAACCAGCACATGTTGTACCAGCATCCATGCCACAATCAAAGTCCCAGAGATCACACTTTTTCTTCATTCTGATGTTTGATGTGAACATTAACTGAAGCTCTTGACCTGTAAAGTGTACTTTTAGCGTATCAGGTAATGCTGATTGTGTACTATATTTTAGTTGTACACTTGTTTCAGACTAAATTCTGACTTATTCTCAAAAATAGACTCCGAAATACAATTTACAACATTTCTTTTAATATATAAAACAAAAATATAGAATTATTTTCCCAACTATTTTTTCCAACCATCACACAAAGCGTGAGTAGATGCCTTTTTCCATTAGTGTACGTCTTTCCATGTATACATTGGTATACTAGTACTAACTTTGAATAAAACTTGTACTATACATAAATTTGAAAAGGGGAGAGGGCAAGGCAGCTCAGAAAAATTATTCTCAGAAATCAACATGTCCAAACATATCACTCATCTCAACAACTGGCCATTTGTTGATTTTAAAAAGGGGCAGAAGCTTGCAGGAGCTTTCACTCAGACAATCTCTTCTAAAACGTGTTTCTCTTTCTCAGTAGCTTAGTGAAGGTATTAGTTTAAATACATTTCTCATGTTGGAACGTCTATAAAACAAGTTATTTCCTGTTATTACTATGTTATAGCAGCCTATAATCGCTCTCTCTCTCTCTCACCTAAAATAAGTTAATAAGACAAAAATGCAGATTGTCACATTAGCGAGACACCACAAAGCGCAACATACTCCTTCCTGAAGATTTTACTGTGTAAAAATAATTCGAGCTTCATCTTTTAACTGTTGCAAAGCACTGACAATTACAAAAATGCTTAAGAAACATTTCCTCACAGAAAACGTCACCATATCGTTACTATAGTCGTTGCTATAGAAATGATAATGTTTTTATCCTGATGAAAACTGCAAGATTGTTGGAGCATGTGGTCATTTTTTTTTGAACAGGCAACCACAAAACATGCGCTTTCACATCATTTTTTTTGTTTGATGGACAGCCTGTAAATAACCAGAATCCTCTATGAACTTCAAACACACCAGACTTCCAGAAGTTTGTTTCATCGCACGTCTCAGAAAACATCTGATGAAGCAATGAAGTGGGTTTTTTTTTAAAAGTGACATCTCTGCAATAAAGTCATTTCATTTTAGACACCGTTGCTCAATTTCCAGTTGCTCACAAAAGCACACACACACAGCTCAGCTGTACATCTGAATGGAAAGTGAAAGATGATGCAACAGAAATGTGAGGTTCTGTGTGGAACCCAAACCTCGACCACAGTATATAACCATCATGCAGCTTTTTTCTCCATAGTGGAAATGACAAAGTAACAAGTTCAGCAATTTCTGTGAAGGGGATTTTTGTCAGTGTGGTTAAGTTTGCCCACGGTAGGGGATTCTTACCTTATGCTGCAAAGAATGCAGCAAGGTAATTATGAATCATATACGCTATGCTGGTTTTTATGTAGAATTATGTCCCACCATTGATTCTGGTGAAGCAATTTCAGATTAACACTAGTACATACGTAACAAAAACCTGCTCAAGAAATGGCTTTGGATCACAGCCGAGAGTCTGGAAATTATCCAGAGGCCCATTTGTCCTCGGGTCAAGACCAAGTGCCTTTTGTTTCTTGTTGTTTGAGTGACAGCGAGTGTCAGAGCTGGCTGTTTACAGTCATCATGCTTCCCGGGGGCTCCAGCAACCAGGCCTGACCTCTTCCTACACACACACACACACACACACACACACACACACACACACACACACACACACACACACACACACACACTCCTGGCTAAGTACAGCACACTTCCCCACGCCTGATAGCTGCACAATGGCAGGAACCTCAGGCCAGAACAAAGGCTCTTAAAACTCTGACTGATTTCCTGCTCCCGGCGACTGGAGCAAGAGCTCCCGTGCAGGGCTATCTGGGGACAAGGATTATTTGCTATCCCTCTCAACAATTAACAAATCATAAAAAAGCACCCCAACTGGCACAGAATTTAGCTTTGCCCTGAGGAAGCGAAGAGATGGTTCTTGTTCACAGAATGGTGAATGAATGGACACCAGTTTTATTTCCGCTCCCTCCCTAGGTTTCTGTCCGTCTCACTCTCCAGCTTGCACACATTGAAGTTATTAGACTCCACAGCCGGAAGATGTGTGTGTAAACTGTAGTCCAAACAGTCTGTGTCAGTTTAACGGTGGAAATTGAAATGGTGGGTCGAATGGTTTCTGCTACAAACAAAAGCTCTTCAGCTGTTGTACAATCGGGATACGGTGTTTTGGAAAACAGTTCCAGCTACATGTGGAGCAGCTGGGCTACTGTTTATGTTCGGTCATTTTGACCAAGTGTTTTAACAGTTTGACAGCAAATTGCTTGTTAACCTTACTGACGCTGAGCTGTTGGATTTTGAAACCTACTGAGGCCACAGCACCGCTTACAAACTATTTTCCTTGATGCTCATCGTCATATTAATGAGAAATCCAGCGTAAAAGTGCTTGATGCAAACTCTGCACTCAAAAGTCCAGAATGCAGTGCAGTTTTATGGCGCAGTTACAGCAGAAACTCAGCTCAGCTAGTTAGCGATCCGCTAAATGACAAGCTTGATGGCGTTAACGCCGATTTTAGCATAAAAGTTGAAGCTTTGGAAGCCGATCTGTTTGAGCAGAGCGTTCTGATGACGAGGCGAGAGAGCCAAACAGACTAAAGGACTAAAGCGCTAAAGCACTGCCGCATCGCTCTCTTTAGGTAAACGTTAAGCAAGAGCTAAATCCCACTGCACTACTCGTACTGTATATATAAAAAGAGTATCTTATCTCAGAAGTAAAGATGGGATGGAATCTAGATGGAAGCATGTGTTGCGCTAAAACCTGTACATACCTTTCAGCATTGATGATGCCTTTCCAGATGTGGAAGCTACCCATTCCATAGGCTCTAATTCACCCCCATACCATCAGAGATGCAGGCTTTTGAACTGAGCGCTGATAAAAAGCCGGATGGTCCCTCTCCTCTTTAGTCCTCTTTAGTTCAGAAGACACGGAGTCCATTTCAAATTTCGATTCGTCTGACCACAGAACAGTTTTCCACTTTGCCTCAGTCCATTTTAAAAAAGCTTTGGCCCAAAGCCATATTCACATATGGCTTCTTCTTTGCATGATGGAGCTATAACCAGAATTTGTGGATGTTCTGGAGGGGTTTCTGGGCCCATGCGGTGATTTCCATTACAGAATCATGCCTGTTTTAACACAGTGCCGCTTGAGGTCCCGAAGTTTTAAAAAATAAATAAATAAATGGAATTTACTACAAATAATCTATCACTGTACTGTGTATACACCTCCAGGGTCCGGGGTTCGAGTCCCGCCGGGGCCATGTGTATGCGGAGTTTGCAAGTTCTCCCCGTGCTGCGGGGGTTTTCTCTGCGTACTCCGGTTTCCTCCCCCAGTCCAAAGGCATGCATGGTAGGCTGATTGGCATGTCCAATGTGTCCGGAGTGTATGAATGGTTGTGTGAGTGTGTATGTGATTGTGCCCTACGATGGATTGGCACCCTGTCCAGGGTGTACCCCGCCTTGTGCCCGATGCTCCCTGGGATAGGCTCCAGGTAACCCTTGACCCTGAAAAGGAGTAAGCGGTAGAAGATGGATGGATGGATGGATGGATGGATGGATGGATGGATGTACTGTGAATAAAGTCAATGTGGAACAAGAAGCCCCGCCCACCTATATATGTGAGTGGACCGTGGAACTCCGCCCACATTTGGAAACTGGTCTGGGAAGGGGGGAAACAACCACCCAGGCATACTACAATACTAGCGTAGTATTTAGTAGCTATGTTACTCGGTATAGACATCTGTTTGGTCAGGGAACTATTTATTTACTAACATTACTGTTTAGATGATTTTGATTTGAATAATTATCATGAGGGAATTCTATTTATTTATGATTATTTTTTAGGCTGCTTTTCATCTTTTCAGGGTTTCATGGGATGTTTAGTTTGCATTTACAGTTCACACAGTAGCAAGTAAGTGCTGAGGGGAGTAGCCAAAATGACTGGCTACAGTGAGCGGCGCGCTCGTGCACCCACGTGGAAGAGTTTTTAACTGCTCGCGCGCTCGCTCGCTCTCTCTCTCACCCTCTCACTCACACGCGCACACACAGGCTCACACGCACTCGCCACAGCTCTCCGGCACTCTCAGTCGTGCAGTCGCGAGCGGCGGCAGCAGCAACGGGCGCGGGATGCTCTCGTGGACGGTGTGTGTGCACAGGAGCGCTGCGATTCCTCGTGCGTAGAGCTGAGCTGGCGGGCACCGTGGCTGGGAGGTCGGCTTGCGACTATCCTCATCCAACCGCCGTTTCCTGTGACGCGGCAACCGAGAGCCACAGCATGGTGGCCAAGGATTACCCGTTTTACCTGGTGGTGAAGAGAACGAACTGCTCGCTCGAGGTGCAGACGGTAAGCAGCGCGAGCAAAGAAGCCGAGGTGGGGTACAAAAATACATTTGGGGCGGGGGACATGAAATGAGATGAGAATCATCATGCAAATGAAATGCGGGCGAATGCGCGTGGATATATATAAATGAAATCTCACCTTCTAAGGATTCGGCATTATGTCCGATTAAAAGACAAAACAGATTCTCATCCATGCTGCATGATTGTGCACATTATTGCACATATCCTAAATGCATTCATGCATGAGATTGATTGATGCAAATACGCTCCTAAAAACATGCATGTGATGCTATCTGATTTTGTGCCTAATCAGCATTTCAGGAAACACTGGTGGTGTTCTGTAAGACTTGGTGCTCAGACTTGATGCATTGTTTTGTTATGTTTAACATTTAAAACATCAGTTGAGTCTCACACTAACATGACGAACATCTCGTATTATTTAAGCCTGTGTGACTGTACAAGTTGAGTAATAACATAGCCGGAGTGAGCTCAGTTGAGCCTGTGGCAGATGTTTTTTTGTTTTTTGTTTTCATGTGGGATTGAGGTTTACAGTGAGCTGGAGTTGAGAGGCCATATTTAGGTCAGAGCAGGACTTGTTGTTTTGAATCCCAGTTTCAAAACCTTGATCATGTATTTTCAACAAGTTTGTCTCTTGAAGCCAGTGTCAGAACCTGAACGTCTCACATGCTCAGAGCGTGTCATGTAACACAGCTCGATCGTCGTGCTGGATTATTGATCAGCCAGAAGAGTCTAAAGGTGTGACAAAACTCAACCAAGTGGCACACGAGAGATATCATCGAGTGTGATAAGACAAGCTCCTGTGACAAGAACAAGAGAAAAGAAAAGATAGCTTTGTTTGCTGCTTTGGCGCATACTTTTCCCTTTTTTTTTTCTTCCTGAATCTTGACAGAAAACAAAAACCAGCATTCAGATTGAAGTCTGACTCAGGCGTGTGTGTGATGTTGTGGGATGTGTTTTGTAGATGAATAGGGTTGGTGCACAAGGCAGTCACGGCTTACTCACATCTGTCTGAACATGTGAGTTTGTCGTTAGATCACTTCAGAGTGCGCCGACCGAGGCCTTCACAGGGGGATCACCCTCTGATCACCGGATCACTTTACACCGAAGAGCCCGGCCTGCCACTAAAGAATGGGCTATAAACTTTTCAAAGTCAAGCTGTGCGTGCATGCGTGTGCGCATGTGTGCGTGTGTGTTGCAGTCACATTGATTTTACAGCCCACAGTGTCATCATCTAATTTAAAGGCTTGAACAGCAGCTGAATGATTGAGAAAGTCACATCAGCATTCGACGAATTGATCCTTCTGTTGAAAGATGCGTAGCATTTGTAAGTCGCTTTGGATAAAAGCGTCTGCTAAGTGAATAAATGTAATGTAATGTAATGTAGAGGGTTTATGTTTTTACACGGCCACAAGTGTATCCGGAGCTATACATCGATTTTTAGATGTAAAAGACTTTTAAATAAACTTCTCCTCACAGAAAACGTCACCTTATCAACGACTACAAAATGCTTATTTAAAAAAAAAAAAAAAAAAAATCTGTTTACGTGTAGAGTCCGCCCTACAAGTCTCTGTGAATTAGCCGTCCAATCGGAATCGAGAATTCAACAGCACTGTGGTCTAAGTGGTGATTATAATCCACCTGGGACCGAATCGTAGACATGCATTTGTGAGTCATGTCGTGGCACTCTGTAGCCAGCTTTGTTATGTACCACAATGATAAAACACTACCTCAGGGTGATGATTGTGCAAAGAGCTATTCATATGTTTAGTTCCCTCCGGTGTTTATCAGCCCTCGCAGAATTGGCTCTATTCATCAGCTGCCACTGTATCGCAAGGGCAGCCGCGAAACTCGATATAGCCGCGGCCGAAACTTCTCAGTAAACAGACTTCCTCATTACCCAGCAATGGAAACCGCTTCACCTCTTCATTCATTTGAATAAGTGGAGCCCTTCACTGTAAATCATGCTTCATCATACGGCCTTGTTGTCAGCTGTTGATATATGCGCGTCTTCATAATCTCTTCATCTCTCGCATATATGTGTGAAAGTGAAAGTTTGTTCCCGGTTGCTGGCTAATAGCAGTTTTGGTGGTGTTCCACCCAGCTGCTGCTATGATTCATCTGTTCCCACACAGAGCTAGACTCCCTCTTTCAGCAGAAAAAAGCGCCTGGTTAAAATCAGTCGTCTTCTGCGAGCTGAAGCTTTCATGTTAATACCAGCACTGCCAGGCCAAACATTTCGTGAAAACACATATGGTAGCCCGTCTGTGATCCATATAACCACACGGAATGCTTTCGAACCCCAGATCCTGCGCCAAACTGCTGCTTTGTTTGACTTGGTCACAAGGTTTTTATGGCAATGTTTTTTTGTGGACGCGTTATTCGAATGCTTCTCAGGGCACAGGTCCGGTTTGACCACACGCCCGTTGATACGAGGTGGCCGTTTGGTTTCGGAGAGTTTTATGGGTCTTTCTGTAGAAGAGTTACCATGCACTCGTAAGAGCGTGCATTTACATTTACGGCATTTGGCAGACACCCTTATCCAGAGTGACGTACGTTTATCTCATTTATACAGCTGAGCAGTTGAGGGTTAAGGGCCTTGCTCAAGGGCCCAATAGTGGCAGCTTGGCAGTGCTGGTATATGAACTCATGACCTTCTGATCAATAGACTGCTTTGCTACCACTGCTCTAGTACAGTCATCCTGGTTGTTTTTGTATGCAGAAAACTTGCACTGTTAAATTAATCAAAATAGGAACCTACACTATGTCACAGAGTTTTGTTTTTTTTTCTAACTCGAAGACTAATCCTACGTTCACACTAGCGAGTAACAAAAGCAATAGATGACACAGAGCACAGCAATACGTATAACGAATGATTTATCTTATCTTATCTCATTAAATGTGTACAGAGACATTACATGCTTGGAATGTTGTAGTTTTTGGTGAGTGTATGTAGCTAGTAGTTTATTATACTCCACTGGACAGTGCACACCCACAAGCGACAACAGTAGCGGTCACTACAAGAGACTCAAGTAAATAGAAAAGGTCAAACTCTAGTGCAAGAGTTTCTTAATAATTAGTGGTTCCTCTATTATTTTTTTCCCCTGAAAGAAAGCCGCCATCTTGTTTTCGATTGCTTCACAATTCCATGGTTAATGGATTCACAGTGAAAAAGTCCACCTACTTCCACAAAGCAGAATTAACTGCTACTGATGATGAAGACTATTTTTTTACTTCCTGCATCCTTTCCCTCTCAAGTGAAATGGCTTTTTCTCCAGGCAAAATAGTGTTTGGCGTCATCCCTTCTGAACAGTCCTGATGTAAAGTTGTATGTATTCTACCAGTCAATGGTTTGGATACCTCCTGGTGGAAGTTTAAAAAAAATTATAACAGTTTCTAGTATATTAGAATAATAATTAAGACATTAACACTATGAAATGGCACACTGACCAGGAGAATCACATATGCCTCCCAACTCCAGGGTCGGGGGTTCGAATCCTGCCTCCACCTTGTGTGCGTGGAGTTTCCATGTTCTCCCTGTGCTTTGGGGGTTTCCTCCCCCAGTTCAACAACATGTGTTGTAGGCCAATTGGCATTTCCAAATTGTCTGTAGTGTGTGAATGTGTGTGCGTGAAGGCACCTCATCTTGGGCGTGCCCCGTCTTGTGCTCCGAGTCCCCTGGGATAGGCACCAGCCCCAACACCCACCCCCCCCCCCCTTCGACCCTGTGTAGGATAAACAGTATGAAAGATAGACTGATGGATGCTTGGATTACTGGCGAAGCTTTGCACACGGTTGGCAACTTAAGGAGGAGACTTTGAGGCTCCTCACTGCTTTTCCTACATTCTGCTTGTTTGTGGAAATGCTTTTTTTTTTTTTTAAATACCCGATTCAGAAAAAAATTCTACATATATGAACTTTTTCAATTCTTCACTTTTTACTTTAACAAACTTCAACAAAATTTCTTCATGAAAATGTCTAATTAAATATATCATTTATAAATTAGTATAATCTAGTATAAGCTTTGACTTTATCACTGATGTAAACTCTGATGAATAGAAGACTTCTGGGAATTGCCGGGGGGTGTATGGGTGGTTGGGGTGACATTTAATGACTCAGATGAGTTGCTTAACAATGGGGTATCCTGAGTACACTAAGCGCTCCATGTTCTATTTCAGGAATCTTGTTCGTATCTGAGCACTCCCAATGTCACCCCACTGAAAGTATTAGTCAAACAGGAAAAGGATGGGACTTTCAGATAAGTGGAAAACGCAGACTGTGCTTCATGGTGTTACAAACATACCCATCCCCCCTTTTATAAATCATCAAATGATCTCATTTTGTGAAATTTGTGGAAATTCACAGGAAATGTACAAGCATCTTTAAAAAAAAAAAAAAAAAAAAGATTTTTTTTTTATTATTTAGTTTAATTTAAGTGGTTTCACAGAAAATGTACATAATTGAAAACAAAACTTTATCAAAGATCTTTTTTTGTGATTTAAATCCATTATAACAGCAACTCGCAGGCAAATCATGGGTTTATATTAATGCATCGTTTCCATAGTAACAGCTCATTGAAATTCTATGCCGAACAATTTACATAATCTAACACGGTGGCATTTTAATGTAAGGATACAATTATTTAAAATGTATGGAAGGAGTCTCCAGTGTCAGTGTTTAACAATCAGTACATTTCCCACCACATTATGTCTTCAGGAACGTCTTCAGGACACAGGAATTTGTGCTTTCCTGTTTCTCTTCAACATGACAAGCTGCGTTTATTCATTGTTGTTGATTTTTAATCTTATTAACTTATAGAGAGAAAGAAGAGAGGCTGGTGATGGAACTACTAGTTATAGCTGCTATAATGTAAGTGATAACAGGAGCTGCAAATACAGACATTGCGTCATTCGACTTTCTTAATTTGCATATTTATAGAATATGGATTTCTAGGTAAAGTTTATGTGCCTGTATCTTCTGCCTTTTACAGTAGGACTTTTTGGTACTTAACAACAACAACAACATTGTGCCTCAGTTTAAGGTGTTACTACTCTTATTAAAGGTGTGCTCACTACCACAGTGCCTCCTGGTTAAATGGCTAATTAGGAAAGCAGGAATTTCTGATTAAGTCTGTGGCTCCGTGTGGAATCCAGTCTTCCTGTTTAATGGGGAAGATGATGAACATTCCGGCGTTGACCATCACCGTGGATTTTCAGAGATTTTTTATCTTTTTTAAGTATGTACTGATTAACTATGCTTACAAAATAGCAGAACTTCCCATGGTACATGATGTTCATTGATCAGTTCAATATAAGAAAATGTATTTAGTAGTTATGATAAAGCTGATACGAGTTTTTTTTTTTCTCACAGGCTAATAACACGTATAAGGAAACTCCGAGGCTTAAGCAAATAACCCAGTCAGGATTTAGTGCTCACCGTGAGTTACGACCCGGACCTGGGTGTCTAATTTGGCTGTATATCTTCTGAATTTGATGCACAGGGTCACGTTGGCTGCGTGTTGTAAAGGTCGAGTGATTTGCACCTCGTGTCAGGCGTATATCTGTGCTGCAGTTCATCTTCATTCTACTGCATCGCTAAGATATATGTACTGTACAAGTCTGATATTTTACAACTGCTAGAATGTTTTGGCCCAAGATAAGTGTGCTTCTTTTTTAATCTCTGCAGAACCCTACTAAATGTCATCCAAATATCTTTCCTGTTCGACCCCACTTAGGACTGTTGGGTGTTAATGGAGCTTCTGGATTGATTCTGAATATCAGAATAACAGAGACATCTGTGATATGATATGACAGTGAATTGCATCACAATTGTTTGTATTGAGTATTGCAGGTGTTCTCTGTATTGTTTAACACGTTTGGGCCATTAAACTTAACTAGGGGTGTGTACGATGTGACGAAAATATTATATCACGGCACTTAAAGTTACAGTATTTCTACAATACACAATATGTATCAAAATATATAGGTTTGCTAACAAACTGCCAAAAAAAAAACCCCAACGTAATGTTCTGGTTTATGTTCGTAATAACATTACGTAATCAAATAAAACAATGACATAAAAAAAATTATATGGTTCCTATAAAAGTTATAAAAAAGATATTGTGATTCCTGCTATCTCAGATTATTGTGACACAATTTATCACCATATCGATATTACGTCACCTTAGTAATAAGTAGCTGATTGGAAGTAGCTTTCTGATTGGAGTATTCTCATCTTCCTTGTTAAATAATGTTTTGGTAGGTTTTAAAAAGTTCATTGAATTTCAGTTCTGTTCATTTTGTCACACCGAGGTGTTTTATGTTTTAATGGCATTTATGCTTTTGCAAGACTATCATGAATATCATGTTGCATTGCACGCATTGGGAAAAGCTTTCCACGATGATTTTTTTGTCGTACCACCCGCTCCTAATCAGAGCTCTTTATCAGGAAGGTCAGGTGTAATCGATAGCTGCGCTCGCTCTATAAGAATAAAACACGCATGTAATTGTACATTTTCATGCATCAGTGACAGCTAAAATCCTTGCAGTCATCTTAGGTATCGGACACTCATGGACATGCAGAAGGCTCTGAGAAATGCTTGTCTTAATGTAAGAGCTGCAGTAATGTTGCACAGAGTGACAAAGCAGTTAAAAACATGATTTCTATAAATAGTTCTATCACCAAGGGTGATTGTATTGCTATGAGAATGAGTACAACCAAGACACTGAGATGAGTGAGCGAGTGAGTGAGAGAGAAAGTGAGCGAGCGAGTGTGCGAGAGGGAGTGCGAGCAAGTGAGTGAGTTAGCGAGAGAGTGAGTGAGACATTTTCATGGGGTTAGTTTGGAAGATTTAGACATAAATGACTTTTTTTTGCTTGATTTAGAATACATATTCTTAATGCATTAGATATACACCAATCAGCCATAATAATAAAACCACTGACAGGTGACGTGAATAACATTAATTCTCTCGTTACACTGGCACCTGGCGGGGGGCGGGGATGGGGGGTGGTTGTATATCAGGCAGTAACTGAACAGTCAGGTCTCAAAGTTGATGTGTTGGAAGCAGGTAAAATGGGCAAGTTTAAAGGATCTGCTGCTAATCTCTTGGTGCCAGATTCCACAGCACACCTTCAGACGTCTTTCTGGAGTCCATGTGTAGGTCTCGACAAGGGGAACCTACACAATATTAAGCAGGTGGTTTTAATGTTATGGCTGTATAAGGAATAAAACAATACAATTTATTCATTAAAGAATGGTATATTATGCTTTATATTTGTTTATGGTCGTGTTTAATGTTATCACATACCTTTATAGCAGCTATAAAACAGCCTTTCTCTTTGTTTTCTGTCTTGGACTTAAGATAAAACAAACCCACTGTAAAGAATTATTGTGTGTCAGGAAAAACCCGTTCATAAACCCATTTTAAAATCCGTTCACATGGACCCTTTGTAAGTTGTTCGTATAGAAACGTTAATGATATTAGAACAAGCGCGTTAATATAAACCTGTGATCTGAATGATAGAAAGAAAATGAATCGGTTAACACTTTCTGACCAATCCCAACTGAGAATTGGGGTATAAAATTAATATAATGTGAAGACGGAGTAGGCCGATGCTTCCCCCGTCCCAAAAACAGCGATCTGAGCAGAATGCCGGGAAACAGGAATGTCTGTCACCTCGATCAGTGAATTCTGACTGACATGGCGTGTCTGGCATCTCGAAAGAATCCTTGGAGGGGTTTATGACCTTGGCGTGAATGCCAGCCGACAGTCTCTCAACTCTGCCACTATTTAGGCTGATTAACATCCCATATCCTTGGGGGCATGAGCATGAATAAAAAAACTGGCTACTGTGTTTTGAGTGTAACGGTCTTCAGTACATTCGATAAACTAGAAGGTTGTTCTGCGCTGTCTGTATGTGGCATCTTGAGTGTGTGGTGACATTTCTTTTCTAATGACATTGCTCTGTGTGTTTGCAGGAGCCTAGCAACAAGCGAGCGAAGCCTCTGTCTCGAGTCACCTCGCTGGCTAACCTCATCCCACCGGTGAAAGCTGCTCCACTGAAGCGTATCGGACAGACGCTGCAGGTACTGCACTTGTTTATGTGGAGCAGACACAACACGATATTACACTTGAAGTTATAAGCTAGTGTTGCTTGAGGACGTGACCTTGGGGGGGCTCCTACAAAGAGGGGGTACGGTGTCTTAGTGGTTAAGCATGTTTGGCTCACACCTCCGGGGGTTGGGGGTTCGAATCCCGCCTCCACCCTGTGTACACGGAGCTTGCGTGTTCTCCCCGTGCTTTAGTGGTTTCCTTCCCCTGACATGTATTGTGGACTGATTGGCATTTCCAAATTGTCTGTAGCGTGTGAATGAATGAGCGTGCGAATGTGCGTGTGATTGTGCCCTGCGATGGGTTGGCACCCCGTCTCCTGCCTTGTGCCCGGAGTTCCATGGGATAGGCTCCAGGCTCCCCCACGACTCTGTGTAGGATAAGCGGTGGATGGGTGTATTTACAGAATGTATTTTTATAATATAACAAAACTGAGGAAAAAACGAGGCAGCGATTATAGGTTTTCCCTCCATTTTCACAAACACGACTGAATCAGAATCCCTGTCCTAGTTAAAACAACTGGTGATTCAGGGGACATGAGACAACCCATCTCATTGGATTGATCTGAGGAATTTACAAGAGCCAGTAATTCGGATTTCTTTATGCAGATTTCTCTTTTATAAGCCTTGCTACACACACACATTCATGTCAATGGGCAATTTAAAGTTAGTCAGTCCATCTACTTGCAATAGTTTGGGAGCTGGGAGGAAACCAGTGAACCTGGAGGAAACTGGGACACAGGGAGAACATCAGCTTTAGCCAGACAATAACCCGAGCTCAGGATCGAACCAGGCGCTCACTCTAGAGCTGTGAGGTGGCAACTCTACCGTAATAAGTAAGTAACTTGCCCTAAAATTGAGCAGTTCAAATGTCAGTGTCATGTAAATCATGGCTCTGTGTTGCAAACCCTACACAGAACCTAGTCTCAGGCCACAGAGTATCTAAAAATCTTAAAGTATGGAGTCTGACCGGCTTTCCACAGTTCCATGTCTATGTACTTCCAAAACTTTGTGGTTAGCCATTTGCGATGTCAGTCAAATGGCCTTTTCCTGTGAAAGTAGGTCTTGGTTGTCTTTAGTGATAAATAATAACATAAAGCATGCTTTTGCAGAGAGGCAGCCGTGACGTTCCTCTGAGTTCTAGTAGGGTTTCCGTGTTTACTGTCCTCTGTCTTTTGATAGATGTTATTTCAAATTTAAATTTTAAAATAAAAATAAAAAACTTTTAAATAAAAAAAAGAAGATTTTGTATTATTCAGAGGTTCTGGCTTGTTTTTTATGTTTCTGGAGTTGAGCTGTGCCTGAGCCCTCGAGCCAGACTTGTGGTAGCAGCTGTTGCTGTGTGATTGAGTAGGGGCTGTGGAGAAGGTAGGCATGCCCCAGCCCATCTGGCTCAGAGAGAGGTGGAAGAAAAGGAGAAAGAGAAAGAGACGACAGAAGTGGGGAAAGTGTATGGCTTGGGAAAAGCAGGCCCGAAGCCCGGGACAGGAAACGAGACAGGCCGAGGGTGGTTTTGCACGTCTGGGTTAGGGTTAGGACGCAGAGAGTGTCTCTGTGTGCAGAGTGTGACTGGAGCACTGAGAACAGGCCGGTGATTCATCACAGGCTTTCCCGTGTTTTCGCTCTGTCTGGCTCTCGCCAGCTCCTCACTCGTGCCATTGTTCTGTGAAGCCGGAGGAAGTGAACGCCGTGTTTTGACAGACGTTCAGAGCAAACTGGCGCAGAGAGTTAAAACCAAACCAAAACACAGAGAGCCGTTTATTCCTTGACGGCGATATTTATCGAGTTATTAATGTGGTGCTTGATGCAGCAGGCTGTTTATCAACTAGAAAAAGAACATTCAGCCTTGATCTTCTTGTTATCTGTCAATTTTTTTTCTGCTTGAGCCTTCTGGAGCAATGTTGGACTTTTTGTCTCTGCAGGCAGTCTGTACTGTCTTTGACTAACCTCACAGAGTTGCCCAAGCTACGAAGAGCAAGAACTCAATCTGGAATATTTTATTTTTATTTTGCGAAACATCAGGCCATGTTCTTACTCATGTGACTTAAATGGATGATACGTTCGTTATATCACTACGGTTGAGGAGACGGTACATTAGATGTTGTAACACTAATCCCTGTTGATTTATTACCTATTGATTTATTATCACAATTCCTCGTTTTTATCCCTGCCCCCCCCCCCCTTCTATGTATCCCTTCAGCGCTCCATCAGCTTCCGCAGTGAAAGCAGGACGGAGATCATGCCTCCTCGGCCATGGAGCAGACAGGCACCGGCGGCCAACACCAAGCGCAGAGACAGCAAGCTGTGGAGTGAGACCTTCGATGTAGGACTGGGACAAATGCTGTCCTCTAAGGAGATAAAAAGGCAGGAGGTAAGACATGGTCGTAAGATAACAATAATATAACGAGCTAGAACATAATTAGTGTTCGTTCAAAATAGCGTTATGTCGATCAACGTAGTTTTAATAGAACTTTTGAAGAGACATCCGATATACCAGTTCGGCCCTGGTGCGAATAAATGAGAATATATATTTTTTATTTGTTAATTGTTTGGTCACCTTCTTAATCAGCCAGACTTTCATACAGCAAGACAGATTAAGATTCTTTATTAAGCACTGAATTCCTAATGGCCGGTTAAACAAGACCTTCAACAAACCTTAGACATGAAACGCAGACAAAGCCGAAACGCACAAACCCTGAGGTAAACCCTGGAGGCCGACACCGACTCCGAGTTCCAGTTCACTAATCCCAGTACAAATTATACCCTGCAAGCTCACATGGAAAACACACGGTAGGCTGAAACCTAGCAGTTGTTGAAGTGTGTGGCGGAGGGCGTTGAGGGTTTTAAAGACTTCTCCTCATTGCTCCCTTGTGTTCCTTTAACTTGTCCACGCATGCAATCATAGCTGTCTAAGCATAAGCCACTGCTTTTTTCGGTAGTAAAAATTAGTCCTGCTTGAAACATGGGAGGCTCGTTCGTGTCATGCCCCCCCTCCCCCCCAATAAAATTTGTGGATTTTATTCCACAAAACAGCTTTTCTTTACCCCTGAACTGTTCTTTCCCTTACTAGTCATATGCTTCCTATCCTACACCTTCATAATTTCCTGACACACACCTTTTCAGAACGTGAACCTTCAATTGTTGTGAGCGTTCTTTCCTCTAGGCTTTATTTCTGAATGCCATTACCAAGCTTGCCTCTCTTCTTTCTTCAGGCCATTTTTGAGCTGTCTCAAGGAGAGCAGGACCTGATTGAAGACCTCAAGCTGGCCAAAAAGGTTAGCTCTGCTTTTCCAATTAGTGGCCTTTTCCTGCTCACTTCACGCACCATATAAACACCGAGTTAAACCCCCTCTGTGGGAACCTTGGCTCCGATTACTGTTCATAGAACAGAGTCACACGCTCCACAGGGGGGTTGAAGGGAAGTCTTGGATTCAAGGAAGCACATGAGAACACCCTTTTTTATTTATATATATATATATATATATATATATATATATATATATATATATATATATATATATATATATATATATATATATAAAATGTGTGTGTGTATATATTATATTATATTATATTATATTATATTATATTATAGTATTTTGCAGTCAGGTCAAATTTGTGTCTCGCTGTACTTCTGAAGTGCCTTTCCCTTAGTGTTACTTGATCTGTTTATTTTAAGGACAAGATGACCCTTAGCTGCACATGTTTTTCTGGGTCATATTCTTAGCGGTTTCATAATTCCGCCCCAGCTAAGACCGCTCCAGAGTACTTTTCCAAGTGCCAGATTCTGAGCCCGGCTAATACTTATGTGATGTAACTGCAGGCCTACCATGACCCTATGCTGAAGCTCTCCATTATGACAGAACATGAACTCAATCAGATATTCGGCACCCTGGATTCCCTCATCCCACTGCACGAAGGTGAGACTCGGCCCTGCATGAAGTTATCTGCCTCATGTAACTGTCATAGTTCTTTTTAAACCCAGCACCCTTTAGTCAAAACCCCAAACTGCCCATAATTCTGCTCTTCCTGTCTCGCTTTGTAGATCTGCTGAGTCGACTCAGAGAGGCCAGGAAACCCGATGGCTCTACAGACCACGTGGGACACATTTTAGTGAACTGGGTAAGATTTTATTAATTGGTTTGGTTTAGTTCTGGTCTGCAGTGCTTTGTTGTGATGGATGGTAAAGGAGCAGCAGAGGTACCCATGTAACGTGTTTACAACAGCAGCTGATTATCGAGCCAAAGGGTTTTCAGTGCAGTCACATCTTCCTTCCTTGTGTGGAAAAACTGAGTTTGATGTATGACTTAGGGCAAGTTGACAGGGAGGGGGTCGCTAAATCCATCCCTTTTTGCTGTAACAACCATTTTTGTGCCAAATATTAAGGAAATTAAAGGTACTGGAACTCCCCTGAACAAGAACTATACAGTTTCTAGTTCTATCAAATGGAGGGAACCATGGTAATTCTGTGAAATGAGCATTATGTGACATACAAAGGTTTTTTGTTTGTTGTGTGAATATTATGTTAACAATGAAAATTCTTGCATCTATTTGTATTTGTGTCATTAGGAGCAGTCTGTACAGGATTTCGGGGAGTTATTATTTTGTGATTATTGTGGCCAAAAATGCTTTATTTTACAAAATGTGTGATGCAACTTGCATTTTTTTGGGGTTTTTTTGGAGTTTTTGGTGCTTTTCTCTTTTTTTTTTTTTTTTTGGCAGAAAACTACTTGAATTGGCGAAATTGCAATCGCACGAAATTATTTCACAGTGATGTTTGTTGGTAAATGAGACCTTTCAGCTGTACTCATGTTCGACGCACATGAATCGAAGAGGGCTTTGGCTGAACGTGCATTGTGATGACATCACACGACGCGTCTCGGCCCAAATCTGTGGAAAATCTGCGGTAGTTTTGAAAAATCGCAAGCTCCTCAGAATATTGTGGAATTTGCTTGATTTTTAGGTTCGCTTTTGCGATCGCAAAAATCCTGGAGGGACTGGAGAATCGTATATAAATAATAACACCTTGCAATCCTTTCGACTCACCACTTATGTGAAAACATAAAACATGAAAACCTGGCCCTAAAACTAAAAACAGTTCCACTGGTGGAAACACACCTAATAATGTGACTATTTACACACAAGCACACAGGCTAGAACACTGACCGGTTATTTACCACCGTGATGTCTTAAAATGACTGTATTTCATCTTGGTACAGCCAGTAACATGGAGGGTTTTTTTTTGTGGTTTTTTTTTGGCTTGGCGTTCAGCTGGAGGAGTAGCAACTTCTCCAAGCAGCGAGTGTGTGGGAGGACTCAATTGTGGTGGTTTCTCAGCAGTCTATGATGCTTATTTATTCAGTGTTATCATGCCATCATTAAGAACTTGGAATACTCTCATAAGTCATACAATCAGCGGTGTGCGTTAGTTCCGTGTAAAAGCAGAGATACAGCAAGGTCTTTTGACCCTACGCCAGTACTTCAGTAAAACGTGATTTCATAAAGTTTACATATCATCCAGGTCGTCCAAGCATCACAATCTCTGATGTCCTTTTAACCAGCGACCTATAAGTCGCTGATAAGGGCTGTTTCAAACAGAGTGCAGCTCTGTGTGGGGTTGAAAGGATGAGAGATGGGGGGTAGTCACTGCTTTCAGAGCTCTACACTATTAATCTCACTCGACAGCTCTGTCCTGTCCAATGTTGCTATTCAAAGCTTCAGGTCTGTTTGCATTTCTGTGCGTTACAGGAAAACGTATCAGCTTTTTTTTTTTTTTGTTCAGGCTCTTGAGCAACGTTCAGTGTTCGAACATGATTCTAGACAGACCTGCCGTGTTTAGCTGGTTTATTTGACTGTTCTCCAAGTGCTCCATTAAGAAATGAAATGAGATAGTCTTTAAAAGTGGCCCAAACCTATGTTTGTTTTGATTTTGGTACAAATCTAACCTAATGTAGTTTTGTAAAGTGGCTCATTTGATGCATCGTTTGGCTTGATGATTAGGATATGAGGAAGCGTTAAAAATGTCCAGTTGTTGAATTTATTTGTGTATATTAGTGACCCGTCCTACTCGGGACATTTTCAGTTTAAAAAAAAAAAAAAAGTTGTGCATAGCAAGTCAAACAAAGCAGTAATTATGGATCCCTTTGCATGTAAATAAATATTGACTCACATGGTAGAGAGCCAAAGCTCTGCTTATTTTTCCTCATACACACAAACATTATTTTTACGAAGTGTCTTGTGAAAGCGTTTTAGGAAAAAAAATACCTGTTCATGAGATTTCTCATGCATCTTCGAATCCATCCTTAAGGCATGCTTTTAAACTCGCACAAAATTGTGTACTTCTTTATTATGATTAAATCGTTTCAGGGTTCGAAATGTGATGAATCTCGTAGAAAAATCTGAATTTTAATACAGGTAGTTATCACATAATATGTAATAATGACAATATAAGAGCCTATCAGGTTTTAATATGCAAATGCAGTCCATCTACCACACAACAGTTTATGAGAAAATGGATGGGAAGTTAGTGGCTTTCATTCCAAAAATTTGGATTTCTTGATGAGTAAAAGTTTTGGCACCATTTTGATAGAACTGCTTTCAGTTAGATTTCAATTACCGCGTGACTTCACGTCACGTATGAGCTTTCCTTCCTGAAACATATTGCTTTGTGCTTCCTTTCCATATATTCGTTTTATGGTATAACTTGTACACCTTTTTCCGGGCCTAAGCTCCAGGTTGTGATTTATCTGCGTTGTCCATCTCTTGCGTCAAGTTGTTGCTGTCCTACACGGCTGTCCTTTCCTGTTTACCGCTAACAGAGAACAATGCTTGCCAGAGAAGGACGGTTTTAAGAATGTAGCTGTTACCTCTGATTATTTCCTTCAACGCTCATCTGTCCAAGAAGGGTTTCCACAGCAGGACCGTTTGCGCTGGGAATATCCATCAAGTGGATATTGCCTAACCATGTAAACATTTCTCAATGCTGCTTCGCCTCAGAAGAAGCTTTCGCTCTCTCTCACACACAGGGTGGCCTCGGTAAAGAGCAGTGTTTCTTTTACATCTTGTTTCGTGATGTTTTGTATCAGGAGTTCATTAAAAAAAATGTTTACAGATTATGGGGTATGTATGATGTATTATATAAGGAGTAAATCATTTTGGGGTGTGCTATTATTGGAAAATAATCAACGACAGGGTGATGTGATGTTTATTATTCATGTTCTACCACAGCAGTTTGACAGTGATTTACAATTTTCTGTTTATTAAAGACCAACATGTACTTTTCATCCATTTATAGTTACCTTTAATGTTGTGGAACATCTGTCACTTACATTATAACAGCTATAAACAGTTGTTCCTTTGGCGGTTTCAATTTTTTCTTTCTCTTGAAGTTAAAAAGATAAAAACGCAGATAGTCGGAAAACTTCTTTAGTCACTGCTTTACCTCTGACACTGGAGACTCTTTCAGAGATGCTAAATAAACATCTGCTTGCAGAAAACATCATATCAACTAACATATTATAAAGAGCGTGTTGCGGCCAGAACTATTGTCCGAGCTACTGTTATAATATATACTGTTATTTATATGTATATATATATATATATATATATAATAAAACTACTCAACAGCTTCTGACCAAACGGTATCAACATTTCTGAGCCTGTACGTCAGAAATGACATTTATAGATGTTTAAAGACCCAAAGGACGTAAACGAGACATGCATCCAGCCAGAGATGACCACGTGTCCACAATGTAATGCACAGGGATTGATGTGATATTTAACAGCCTGTTAATTCATCACTCACTTTGGCGAAATCCCTTTTTTTTTTTTTTTTAACTGCGTCCTGCTCCTCCTTTTACCTGCTGTAGGAATGCACAGCTGTTCCCATAACGCTGACTGATTACAGGTCAGCTGAAGGCATTTCTTTCTGAGTGCCGCTCTCTGGTTATTATCTCATCACACCGGTGTGGTAGCATTTGTTCACTAACTTTGTAGGAGACAGCCTGGGCTTATGGAGAAGACAGGAGAGAAGAGGAGAGAAGAAGAGAGGAGAGGTGCAGCTGCAAGGTCTGCTGTAAGACCCAAGCTTAGCCAAAGGATAGTTATCTAACCTGCACATGTTTTTGGCCACTCAGTTTACAGTCCAGATGGATGGCATAAAGGCAAAATAAAATTGTTTTTGTCTTTTAAACCTTGTAGCAGCCTTGATCTCTGGGACAATAAATAAACCACCACGATTCGAAAGCACTGGCTATGAACTTGCAACGGTGGGGATGCCTTATAAATAGGTGCAAATCAAATTACATCCATGAACGCTGTTTAGAAACGACAGACGCCGGCTTCAAATAGCAAAGCGGCTTTATTACATTACTCCGTTTTCTTTCTCCATCGCAGCTGCCCTGTCTGGACTCCTACAACAGCTACTGCAGTAACCAGGTGGCTGCAAAAGCCTTACTGGACCATAAAAAGCAGGACCACCGAGTACACGACTTCCTGCAGCGCTGTCTGGAGTCGCCCTTCAGTCGCAAACTGGACCTGTGGAACTTTCTGGACATCCCACGCAGCCGGCTTGTCAAATATCCACTGCTGCTACGTGAGATTCTCAAACACACACCTAACGACCACCCGGATCGGCAGCATCTGGACGAGGCTGTAAGTATAACCAGTCCACATGGAAAGAGAATATATATTACACAGTGGGGTCCAAAAGTCTGTGAGCACTAGAGAAAATGTTTCTGTTTGGCATTCTTTTTCGATTTAACACAAAGGTTTTCATGGCAAATGAAAATCTTAGAAATGTTTACATGCATTTCACAGTTTCTTAGTATTCAGTACGTCCCGTTTTTGCTTGAATAACAGAGTGCACTCGAGCTGACACGGCATCTACAAGTTTGTGTAAAACCCGATGATCCATGTTGGATCAAATCTATCGGAACGCATCGTCTGAACACGTGCTTCAGTGGAAGGGATAGGACTCGGGGAAAATCTGACCTTTTGTACAAAGGAGTTAACTCGGTCAAGGTCACCAGCTTGCGCCAAATTGAAATTTAAATAGTGACCTAGAAATTGTGCAACATCTTAAATATTGAATAGCCAAGATCTTGCATATGTCCTTGTTGTTGTTGTTTTTGTTGTTTGTTTTAGAATTTTCTAAATTTTTCTGAAACTCTGTTTATTTTTAGTTTTTAAATAAAAAGAAAATCCCAGATTTTCAGTGCGTGGTCTCATATACATATATGAGAAGGTCCAACTTCATATAAAAGTGTTTAAAAAACACAGATGTTAAGCTTCTTTATTGTTCAAGCTTTTATACCGTTTACACAAAATCGCTAGCTTTTTTGATTATATCTGAATGTTTTTCTTCCTTTTTCCATTTGCCAGTAAAATCGCTTCAGGTTTCCTTTCGCTGCTTTTTCATAGCCACCACCTGACCCAGTCTGTTTTCCCTCTCAGATCCACATGATCCAGAGCATCGTGGCCGAGATCAACATCAAGACGGGCGAGTCAGAGTGCCGTTATTATAAAGAGCGTCTGCTCTACCTGGAGGAGAGCCAGAGAGACCTTCTGATCGACAGCTCTCGCATTCTCAGCTGCCACGGAGAGCTAAAGAACAACAGAGGAGCTGTGAGTATTATATAAACTCACAAACCCTGTTTAGACCTGTTCGCTTGTCGGATTAATCCTGACAAGACTGTAACCATTTATGCTACTCGTCAGATGGTTAACCAGATCGAAATACGATCGTGCTATTGCATGCTCGTAGCATCTGACGTCCTGTGATTTCGGTCTTCATTTTCAGTTGCCGCGTCAGAGATAGTGATTTTGAGTGGCGTTTTTAATTTCCTTAAAGTGTACTATACGTACTATATGGGGAGGGCTTTTGGTTGTTCAGTGGGGCTTGGAGAGATCACATTTACACTTAAAATGGCGAAAATGTCTGTCAGACCTCCTGAAGCGGGTTGAATTATTGGATTGGATTCTGATATAACATCAGGATATAATCCTGCAACTCAAGACTAATGAAGCAAGCATGTATAAACAGGATCGTGTGCCGTTAAGATTTCTGGGAAATCTGTGGATTCCCCTTTTTAGTGTTCGATATGAAACGCAAAACAGGTCTTGATGAAGAGTGATGAACAACCTCTGTCAAGGATAAAATTATGCCTAATATTTAGCACATTTTTTCTTCTTCTTTTATTAATCTTAATTGACCGTGTAATTGGCTAACCTTGTATATTGGATTCTATTGGCCCTGATGCATTAAAAATTATGAGCTGTCCATTTGGTTGATATTTATTCATTTCCAAGATGATGTATTAATTTAATTATTTACATTTGACTAAGTAGCCTGTTTTTTTTTTCTAAATTGCCTGAATAATTATGATAAATATTTGTGATTTCAGTATCGAGCTGCTGTTGTTGTTGTTGTTGTTGTTATTATTATTATTATTATTATTATTATTATTATTATTATTGGCTATTACCGTGCAGTCCTAGATGAAAGATTTGAGTTTATTTATTCAAGAGGTTATGGTCTGTCTTCAAAGCAATGCACACGTTGTAAAAGCTGAATAAGAGTAAGAACGTAACCCAGGCTCGTGGGAGATCTCGCCTTCACTTGCTATGTAATCTAATTAGAGTTCGGTGCGTTTACTCTTCCTACGCGCTAATTGGAAGCGCCTGTTTCGGGCTGTCGCCTGTCACTCATCGTGTTTCTGCACTCACGTTTGATCCAACCTCGAAGGCTTTCTTTTCTTTTCCAATAAGAGACTTCCATCTTAATTGTGTCGGGTCACAAAAATGAGAGGGCAGTGCTGTGGAAACACACTAATCGGAGGAAAACATAAACCGAAGGCTATTAATCAAAACGCGGTCAAGGAGCAGACAGAGCGGCTTTGCCTTTCATGTAGAGAAACATGACTGGGCTTTAAACAATGAACCAATAAAGTATGAATACTACACAGGAAGGAAAAAAGATTGAGTAGACCCAAACAGTAGCGTTTGATTCCGATCTGTTTGGGTCAGAATGTTCCCAAGCATTCCCAACTCAACTCAATACTTTTAAGCATGTAATGCGTACTTTTAAGAAACGACCAACACGTCCATCACACAGCAGTGATGCTGAGGTTATATGAGGTAGGAGGCAAGTCAAGTTTCCCTTCAGTGTATGCCCCATTTCCTCTGAACCCCCTGCTGTAGGTCAGGGAGAGCATGCATATCAGTTTCCTTCATCTACACGCACGCACACACATACACACACCACCTCCTTTCATGGTCAAGCATCAGAGTCGCTCTCCAAATTCAGTATGTATTACACTCAAGCTCATGGGATCAGAATGGACCAAAATAACTTGAGTATTTATCAAAATGGAAATATTGACCGTGGACAAATCCGCCTCTGGGCTATGCGTTGCTTTGATAACTCACAGGTTACGTAATTTCCACTATCACATCCCTAAAATATTTATTAAACAGACTTCCATGAAGTTCTTCCTCAGACATACACATGTGTATTATCCTCTTCTATAGATTATTTGAAGTATTTTAAGTAACTCGGCTAATCGAAAGCCACTTTTGCTGGTGGGAAAATATCAAGCAGAATGATTTGTAATACTCCATTTGCTGCTTTGTTTTCCATTTACACTGCCCTCCACTAATATTGGCACCCTTGGTAAATACGAGCAAAGAAGGCTGTGAAAAAAGTCATTGTTTCACCTTTTGATCTTTTGTTCAAAGAATTCACAAAAAATACTCTGCTCTTATGGATATCAAACACTTGCAAACACAACAAAGGTTTATTGAGATTTAAAAAAATTTTGTCACCTGGGTGACTAGGAACAGGAAATTGTTCAAGGATGACTTCCTGTTCCACAGGTGTATAAATATGAGGTAACACATAGGTCAAATTCCCTTAATCATTCATAACAATGTGTAAGACCAAGGAATATAGCTGTGATGTGCAGGAAAAGGTTGTTGAGCTTCACAAAATGGGAAGTGGCTATAAGAAAATGGCACAAGCATTGAAAATGCCCATTTCCACCATCAGGGCAGTAATTAAGAAGTTCCAGCCATCTGGAAATGTTATGAATCAACCAGGAATTGGACGTGTGTCTATATCGTCTCAACGCACTGTGAACAGGAAAGTTTGAGTGGCCAAAAAATCTCCAAGGATCACAGCTGGAGAATTGCAGAAGTTTGTTGCTTCTTAGGGTCAGAAAGTCTCCAAAACTACAATCAGAAGTCACCTACATCACCACAAGTTGTTTGGAAGGGTTTCAAGAAAAAACAAAACATCACTCTCATCCAAAAACAAACTCAAGCGTCTTCAGTTTGTTAGACACTACTGGACCTTCAAATGGGATCGGGTTCTATAAATAAACACCAGAGGTGGTTTAGGCGCACACAGAAAGGTAGCCATATGGAAAAGTACCTCATGCCCACGGTTAAATATGGTGGTGGCTCTCTGTTTTTCTGCCAGAGGATCTGGACATTTTGTTAGGATACATGACATCATGGACTCCATCAAATATCAACATACATTAAATGAAAACTTGACTGTGTCTGCCAGAAAGCTTAAAATGGGACGTGGTTGGATCTTCCAGCAGGACAATGATCCAAAACATCAACATCAACACAAAATGGTTTACTGACCATATAATCAATGGTCCTGCCATGACCATCCCAGTCCCCTGACTCAAAACCCATAGAAAACCTGCGGGGTGAACTGAAGAGGAAAGTCCACCAGTGTGGCCCTCGAAATTGGAAGCATCTCCAGAGATTCTGTATGGAGGAATGGTCTCAGGTCCTTTGCCATGTATTCTCCAACCTCATCAGGCATTATAGGAGTAAAGTATTGACTAAAAGGGTGCCAATAATTGTGGCACACATATTTAACAAAGGTTTTTTTGTTGTTGTTGTTGATAAACCTTTGTTTGGCAAAGTATTGTGAATTTTTTTAACATATTTACCAAGGGTGCCAATATTAGTGGAGGGCACTATAACTTGATCTGGCTATCAGCATTTCCATGATGCTGACCTTTTTCCATCTAATGAAACTCCGGAGAACAAGTAAGAGAGAATTATAGCAGTAGGGCGAGTTTCTCTTGCACTTCAGTAACAACCCTGTCTTTCTCTCTCCATGCAGAAGCTACACGTGTTCCTGTTCCAGGACGTGTTGGTGATCACGCGGGCCGTAACCCATAACGAGCAGCTCTGCTATCAGCTCTACCGGCAGCCCATCCCGGTGCGGGACCTTGAATGGGAGGACCTGCAGGACGGCGAGATCCGCCTGGGCGGCTCCATCAGAGGGGCTTTCAGCAACACCGAGAGGAGTGAGTTACATGTTTAGTCTTAGTAATAACAGTTTTATCATCAAATCAATATAAATAGACAAAAACAATACAAAAAATAATAACTGTAGCAAACAGTGACTGCGAAGAAGTGCTAGAGCTAGTAAATGTCTGTTCTCTGCCAATGAAACATTATTCTTAAGTGAACAGAAATTAGAACATGGACATTTTTGCAGAAAGGACAAGTTTGTTTTGGTTCCACTAGCTAGCAAGTATACTACTGCTTTGGTTAATGGACGCCAGTTCAGTAAGACAACCTTTATTTTATTGGATGTTATCAAAAATGACCCAAGTACTCCTTACTACAGAACAGAAAGCCCACGGAGTAGAGTTGGACCTCATCCAACCCCTTCCTATCTGGGGGGAGCTGGGTGGAGTCAAGACAAAATTCTAGGGGGTGGAGTGTATTTCAGGTTGGATAAGTGTGCTTAATGTGTCATACAGCATTGTGTGGGTTAGGGTTAGGGCTTAGGCTCATAGGCGGAGTTGGATGAGATCTAGCGCAACGCCCTGAATTTTTCTTTTTGGTTTTGAAGAGTTATTTTCGGTTCCGATTGAAATTATGAGATTAAAATCTTTAAATAGTTTAGTTGACACCTTGTCTTGGTTAGAGAGGCAATGTTAGAACTGAAATCAACCATCCATGATTTGAACATGACTACCAGTCCTCCAGTTCAGGCCTGAGAATCAGATGTATCGATCTAACATTAAATTTGCTTTTTGCTAGGCAGAAAATCCTTTATCTAAACTTTCCTGTATTTAAAGTGCATTGATGGTAGGGCTGGGCGATATGACAAAAATATCATATCACGATACCCATATCACGACATTTTCTATGATCTATAATTTGGCTAACAAACTGCAAAACCTGTGGTACTTTTCTTTAATACATACAAAGACAAAGTAGATTAATTTATTTTTAATTACGTCAAATCACCAGCATTCATTCAGTACCATTTTAATTTGTAATTATTAAAAACATAAAAATATATATCACCATACCAACGATATCTCAGAGATGTGTATCGTGTAATCATTTATCACGATATCAATATAATATCGATATATCGCCCAGCCCTACTTGATGGGTTTTCTTCAAACCCCATTATAACAAACGTCTCCGTTCCTTCCCCTACCAGCCAAGAACTTTTTCCGGGTGACGTTCCGCAGTGGAGGTCAGCTCCAGTCGCACTCCTTCCAAGCCAGCGACACCTTCAACAAGCAACAGTGGCTGAACTGCATAAGGCAGGCTAAAATAGCGACCGGCTCTCAGCCTTCCCAGCACACGGCTCCCGCTCAGGACAAAACCGAGGAGCGCATGGACCAAAGCGACAGCGACTGCTCAGACTGTAGCATGGACACTAGCAATCCCGGTGCTGAGGCTGGAACGCAGCTGATGGAGCACGCACACGTGGACGTGTGAACACCGCGCTGTCATTGTAACGTGATCGGACATCTGCAATCATCTCCGCTCACCAAGCCGACCTGTACAGTATTGTCATGGAGAAGCCATCTGTACTTTCAGTAGAAGCCACAGAATAGAGAGAGCACTACTTTTTTTTTTTCCCCCCACCACTACTTTATGTTCATGTCTCTTTCTACCTGTCTTTCTCTCTCTGTGGTGCATTCTGTCGCACTCCCAACTGTGAAACTGTGTCAGGTTTCCTGTCGTATGAACGGGACTCGGGTGAAGAGAGGACTCACTAATTTGTCATTCCTCATAGAGCGAACTAAAAGTGGCCCTCTGAGGAGAGGAAAGTTTCCACGCTGAAAGACGCATCATATTTATGTCCACGTACTGTGTTATGTCTGCGATAACCACCCAGACAAAACGACCAGAGGAATGTTTTCACGACAATCAAGAAGTTTTGGTGGCTCACAGTGTTGTAAAGCCTAAAGGGTCATATTGACGTTTCTGCAGTTATTCGAGACCGATCTTGAAGTTCTCGAGGTCATGGATGCTTTCCGTGCTCACAAACACAAGACATGAGGAGAGTGAAGCCAGAACCGTGCAGCTTTTATGATGACCGTGATTCTAGACGTCTTGTGTATGTGTATCCATCCCGACGTTGGAGCGCAGACAAACTGTGTCCACATGTTGTACAAAAAAAAAAAGCTGTTTGTACGTTTAATGAACTAAAAGTTATAGCTGTCATGCTGTTTCTCACGCAGACTAGGTTTTAATTAGAAGAGCTGAATCCAGCTAGAAAATGGAGGTTAATTTCATTAAAGCACTTTGATTGAGAATAAAAAATATTAGCCTGTTTGGCAGAAAAATCAGATTACCATAAAGAATTTTTTTTTTTTTTTTTTTTTTTAAAACAACAAAAAAAAACATCAGTTTTGTGAAAATGTAGCAGATGATCTCACTTGGTATAAAGTCATAATCGCTTGTGCCATGTTGCTCAGCACAACTCGTGTCTTTTCCCCAAGTGGTGTGTGTGTGTGTGTGTGTGTGTGTGTGTGTGTGTGTGTGTGTGTGTGTGTGTGTGTGTGTGTGTGTGTGTGTGTGTGTGTGTGTGTGTGTGTGTGTGTGTGTAAGTGTGTGTGTGTGTAAGTGTGTGTGCCAGTGTATCACCTCATGCTCTGCTAAAAGCAATGCCAAAAAGTGTTTTAATCCTGTGGGGTCTCGTTGTTTTGTTCCACGTCTGAGGCATCGGCATCGCCACTATAGAAATTATTCAAAATACAGTATAACGTTTTTATTGATTCCTTTTTTTTTTTTTTTTTTTTTTTTTTTTTTTTTTTTTAAAGAAATGTATTAAAATTTATGCAGTAGTGTGGTTATTTATAGCTTATTTTTCACTTGACCTAACTATGCTGTTCTTTTATTTCAAGTGCTCATAAAACAGGAAGTGTTACTGCAGGTGAGCGAAGTAGAAGTTTTAAGGAAATGGTAGCAAAGCCATGTGGAGGGATACGTGACCGCGTGACTATTGTGTTAGCACAGTATGCGTGTATACTGATGGAACGATGGTAAAGTGTGTAATGAGTAAACGATTTAATGAATAAATGATTTAAAACATTTCTTTTCTCGTTTCACTTTCATCTGATATTAAGAGTGTTTATGGTATATGATCTTGATCGTGCAAGGTTATGTAAGGAATAAAATACTTTTGGACATGCTGTTATACAGTCCCTCCAGGATTTTGCGATTATGCAGTTTGCCAGTAACGTTTTTTATTAAAGAACGACATGTACTTTTTACTCCTTCACTGTTATGTTTAGATAGTTATTGTTATTATTTATAACAGCTGTAAACATTTAAATTCTCATTTTTTTCTTTTCTTGAATTTTTTCTTCTTCTTTTTAACCTGAAAGCCATGTTATCAAGAAACCACAAAAGCTCTCCTTCCTGAAAACTTTAGTATGTCTGAAATCTTAGTTACAGCTTTATCTTCCTTACAAGAGTGCTGACACTGGAGACTCCTTCCAAAAATGTAAAATCGCAGAAAACCTGACGCAATAACTATGGAGTAAAGCTTTCTCTCACACGCAATCCTCTTAATGCACAAAATACTTGTTTTTAACAAAAGAAAATTCACATTGCTAGTTACTGATAACCGCGTGACGTGACCTCAGCACTTATCTTGTTTTCTTTAAAGGATATGCTATCTTTATTTATTTAGGAAAGTAATCACACCCCCCATCTGTGTCCTCGGTTGAGACGATCAGATATTAATTGCAAACGAGAAAAACTAACATCAGAAGTTCAGCTTGTTTTACACAAAACTATCTGAAGACTTGAAATGTTCTCGCTATTAAAAGAAAATCCTGGTTTAAGAAAAAAGAAAAAGGTGGAATCACAAAAATGTGTCACTGTTAATTAGCTGTAGGCTGAAACGAGCCGCTGAATAATGTAGGAGTGCTCACAGAAATATTCCTCTTTCTGGTGCCCTGGCAACAACTAAATATTTAAAGATGAACTAATCAGAGTCAGGTAAGGCCATTAGAGTTTCTCGAAACAGAACAACTCTATCTTTGAGAACTGATGACTGCTTCTGTGTGTTAGGAATCACAATTTGTCTGATGATGTTTATAATTTGCATTCCATCCATTAGTTTAAAGAAAATAAAATAAAAAGATTCATGAAGAGCTAGTACAGCACGAGTGCGATCTATTTACTGCTGTAAGGAGAATTACTAATGACTCGTTTCAGCTGTTCAGAATCGGTTCCTTCTTTTAGGAGTCAATAACTGCAGACTTTTTACATGCACAAACAGCTCTATAACACGCTACATGAAAGGTCATATTTGAACAACTGTAATAGGTGCACTTTAAATAAAATGTTTTGAATCTATTTATAGTTACACTTGTGAAATATATTCACCATACGAGACCCTGTGAATGAGCTGTTACTATAGAAACAGTAGCCTATTACAACCAGTGAATTAATATAAACCTGTGATTTGCCTTGAACTACTGTCAGAGCTGCTGTTATAGAAAATGAAGCAACACCTTCTGACCAATCAGCTTCAAGAATTCAGTAACACAGTGGTATAAATGGAGTTGTCCCAGTGTTAGTCTTATTATAGTAGCTTTGAGCTCAAGGCAAAGTAGGACTTAGTAATGAGTACTTTCCTTCCATTAACAGCTTGTGCTCACTTCCCTCATTTCCATTCTATAAGTGACTACAGAGTAGTGATGGATTTTTCACAAAAAAAATTCAACTCCTTTAAATGAGTCGATTAGATGAATCAGTTTTGAAGTACATCCAAATTAAACATTTTGACAATTTTGTAGTTTAATTAAAGGTGCAGTCAGTGAATTTGATGCAGTTCAGTGGAAGATTGGGTTGTGAAATTAAAATTTTAAAATACAGCCCTTCAAAACCATGCTTTCGAAATGTTGAATGTGAGTGCAAGAAAATTCACAGACAACAGATGTTTCTTGAATCTTTTTATACCTTTTAAAGAGGTATAACATCCAAAGAAATGATATACATTATACTGGCTGGCTGCCAGGATGTGAGGACAACCTAGCCAAATATTACAGTTATCATCTCTTGATATGAAATGACTGACTGCAACTTTAATTCTTTTTCATTGTGGTGTTGTGCTTGACTTATAGTGTTGTGTGATACTCATTGTTTGTGCTTTGTAAGTTGTAATTGCCCAATTTGTAGAAATGAATCAACTTCTATCTAAAGAGTTGAATCATTGAAATGACTCACTACCCTAGTAGGCTAAGCTTTTGTTGCCCTCTTGTGGTTGGTAAATGTTCTCAATGTTCTGGCTATTTAAAAAAAATAGTTTACAGGTTACAAATCCTGTCATTACTTTGGTATAATATTAACGTTGTTTATCAGTATGTGTATGCAGGTGTGTGTATATATATATATATATATATATATATATATATATATATATATATATATATATATATACACACACATATACACACACATATACACGTGTGTGTGTGTTTATGTATATATGAAGAAACGAGAGTTGGGAGACGCACGTTTTTGTTTACAGAGGATGTAAAGTTTGCAAACTGTTTTATGTAAAATGTTTAACTATTGCATGTCTGTTTGCTAATGAACATGTTAGTCTGCTATAAAAGGCAGGAAATAACAAGCGTTGAGCTTGCATCAGACTGCATTGTTTGTCTGGTGTGTGTGTGTGTGTGTGTGTGTGTACGCGTGTGTAAAGTTAATTAGTGCCACAGGGAACAATTGTGTGAAGGCCAGCCTCAGTAGGGTGAGGTCTTTGTCAACACTATTTGTTCAGTGGTTTTTAAAAAAAATTAATGTTACTTGATGAAGAGTGCCACTGACATGCAGCATTTTAAGCTGTTAAATTTATTTAATCAGTTTATTTAAAAAAAAACTTCCTTTCATACTTTATTAATTAACAGAATACTGTACTGTAGTATACAGACTATAAGATATGCATAAATCGAACAGCTTTGCCTAGAGCACTTCGACCTCCTGCAGTCAGGTGACCTTGATCATGAAAAGCCCTCTGGGGAAACCTTTGTGGCCATGATGCAATCAGAATCAACAGGAGAATGAAAACATATGGCTCTGCTGCTCCTCTGAGCTCATTTTCACTGCCAGGTTTTTCCCCATGAGGAGTCAGAGCTCTGGTTTCCCTCGACTCCCTCAGGAGAGCAGCTCAGATCCACACAGCCAACAGAACCACTGTGTTCACCTGCCTAACTGTATACTCATATTATTAATAGCACTACTACTAATAAGAATAGTACATTTGACTTATATACCATTATGTTTACAATAGATACAATTAGATAGCAATCATATCAGATAAATACAAAATAAACTTTTTTTTTTTTTTTACAAGAGATGAAAAGGAAGTAAAAACGTTATGAAACATAAAACCCCATTATTATTATTATTATTATTATTATTATTATTATGTCAAGACCCGAAGGGGTGAAGACCCCTGATGTTTTCATTAGTTTTTCTTTTTCTTCCGCTCTGGAAGTCTATGGCATCTCATAGAACCGCTTGTGGGAAAGTTATGAAATTTGGAAAACAAATAGCGGACAGTCTGATTTGTTAATACAGCAAATTTGGAGTCTCTAACTCAATCCCTCTAGCTCCGCCAACTGTCCAAATTTGCACTCACATTTATGTTAATAACATTTAAACTGTGAGTCCTAGAAATAAAATGATTCTTTCCTCTGATTCACCGACTCAAGCCGATTCGATTGCACCCTATGTCGTAATTTTCTGCCATGAAAATTTTTCTACCATTTTGAATTTTCTGAAAAACCTACTTTTTCAAACTCGCCCTAGGGCGTTTGTCCAATTCACATGAAAATGGGCGTGCATCATCCAGAGACACTCACGACAAAAATTATGTTCACGGAATTTTGATCAACTGTTTTCGAATGGCACTTCGACGAAGAGCACGCTAAAATGGACGTGATGGTATATCTCCATAACGCTTTAGAGTATTCATACCAACCTTATTGTCATTGGCATCATGACTTGAGGGTGTCTGCTGTTTCAGAACAGTGCCCCCTAGTGGTCACAAGATATGAAAAAAGCACATTTGTGCTTATAACTTCTGAACAGTTCGTCATAAAATCATGAAATTGGTCCTAATAGATTCATTGGGGCATTCCAAGTCCAACGATATGAAACATTCCGGCCATTTTGAATTTAGTCATAAAATGCTGCATTTTACAAACGACTTGGCGTATCGTTACGAAACTTGCTGTCTCTGGCATCATACTCTGAAGGGATTCAAAAAGTTGCGGGACATCGCCACCTTGTGGTAAAAAATAGATATAATGATGTATCATATGAATATATAATTTCTAAAAATGTTAATAGCTATTGACTCCTTTTGCCTACTGTCACGAGACTGGTCTTGATAGAGTCCGTGGTTCAAACTGATAACAATGATACCAATTATGTCATGGTGAACAAAGTTCCTGTCCGCCATTTTTAAATGTTTTGAAACCCTACTTTTTCGAACTCTTCCTAGATCATTTGTCCGATTTTCACCAAACTTGGCCTGCATCATCTAAAGGCACTCACGACAAAAAGCTATTCACAGAAGTTTGATAAACCAGGCCGTTTTTAAAGAGACTGTATCTCCGCAACGCTTTGAGAGATTGTGAAGAAACGCGATACGTCATCACCATTAGGCCCTGAGGTTAGATGTAGTGTTTCGGCGCACTGCCCCCTACTGGTCAACAGATAAACAAAATGAGCTATTTTGTCTTATAAACTGTTGAACGCTTTCCTGCACGATAAGAATCATGCCCAGATGCTACCTGAACTGTTTCAGAACAGCGCCACATAATGGACAAATTCTAAGAAGTAGCTATTTTTAGTTATTTTTTAAAAATAAATGTTTTATGGTTGAAATGTTTATGGTTCAAAGTTTACTTTTTCTAACTCCTTGTACACTGTTCTTCAGACTCGAACCAAAACATGTCACAAAGCTTCTTTTACTGCTCATGGTGACGACGATAAATAATAAAATTAAAAAATAATTAAATTGACGAAAGGCGGTATTTTGCAGCTATGTTTATTATTGTTGCTATTATTATTATTATTATCATTATTTTTATTTCATTATATAAAACTGCCTATTTGTAATTTTTCTTCTTTTTGTATTATTTACAGTTGAGGTCATAAGCAGAATCTGCAAAATGTTAATAATAAAAAAAAGTAATAAGAGGCATCATAAAACTTGCATTTTGTTTTTATTTAGTACTGCCCTGAATACACTATGTCACATAACAGATGTTCACATATAGTCCACAAGACAAGATAATAACTGAATTTACACAAAAGTTTATACACACTTGATCATTAATACTGTGTGTCATAACCTGGATGATCAACGACTGCTTTTTTGTTCTGTGATAGTTATTCATGAGTCCCGTGTTTGTCCTGAGCAGTTAAACTGCCCACTGTTCTTCAGAAAAATCCTCCAGGTCCTGCACATTGCTTTTCCAGCATTTTCTGTATATTTGACCCCTTTCCAGCAGTAACTATATGATTTTTGATGAGATCTGTCTTTTCACACTGAGGACAAACGAGGAACTCGTACACGACTATTACAAAAGGTGCAAACATTCACTGATGTTCAAGAAGGCAGTATTAATACACTAAGAGCCAGGGGGTGTAAACTTTTGAACAGGATAATTATTGGTATGAATTAGTACTGCCCTTCAGAAGCTACATAAGATATTTACATGTTTCCCAGAAGACAAAATAATAACAATTTATCAGTATTTATCAATAATATTGATGTATGGAAAAATATCAATATTTTTTATACCACACTATTAGTATTATATATATATATATATATATATATATATATATATATATATATAATATATTTAATTATATATTGCTGTTTATATTATGTATGCATAGATAACAATTATTAATTAATTTATTAATTAATCAATTCATCTTTTAATTTGTCAGAGTCTGTTCAAGAAACTCAAATTAAGGTAAATGAGTAAACCATCAACAATATATCACAGTAACAATAATAAGTAACACTGTATAAAGGTAAAATGTAAAAAATACAAGCAAAATATTACATTCCAAATGTATGAATTAGGCATGTACATTTACAGGAGGATATTTCATTGCATTTTAATTGCTACAATCATCTCTCTCTCTCTCTCTCTCTCTCTCTCTATATATATATATATATATATATATATATATATATATATATATATATATATCTCTTCTAAACGCATGTTGTGCTGTGATTTTTAATCATTAATTTAATATGATATTGGATGAATTACTGTAAACTGTGATGTCTGCGTATTTAATGTAGTAACACTAGGACACTGCCGGGGGCGCGCGCCCCTTCGTGTGACGTCACCCGACACCAACGCCATGGCGAGCGCATGCTGAGAGAATGCTGGAGCAGAGTGTGTGTGCAGCGGGTAGACACGCTGGGAGGGTCCACTGGTTTTTGGGCAGCACGCAGATGACCTCAGACTGATGTCTGAGCTCGCAAAATAACCTCGAAATGGAGTGTCACGGTGGCAGAGCTGCGGAGAGAACGCAGCCACGCGCCGGAAACCCGCTCGAGCCGTCGCGCGCCGCGAATGCGCCGAGCCAAGATGGCGAATCGAGATCCGACTGTGAGGAAGAATCAGCGACGGAATTTCGGGACGCGCCGAGAGTCAAAGCCGCAGACACGAAACGGCACGCTTCCTCTGTCGTGGCTAACAGATTAGCCGAGGAACCGCAACGGCTCAACTTTCAGATACCGAGGAGGAACAAAGAAAAGAGAGGTGCCTTCATTCTGCCGCTGTGTTTACGGTTCTACAGGGTTGGTTTTGTTTGCGGATTTTGGGAGCCACAGAACAAACATGGAGGCTGTCACGTGCTATTTTTATTCCTCCAGATATTGCTCTTTAAATAAGAAACAAAACAAAACAAAAAAAACCCCAACAACTCATTAATGGTTTGTTGACATGATTTTACACAGGAGATTAAATCAAAGCAGGGAGTTGAGGTGGAATTAACTAGCTGGATGACCAGGTTACTCTTAACGCTGATCCTCAGGTGGAACTTGTTAGTTAGCCCGCTGTTTGGATTTAGGTGACCGGTTTCCATGGCACACCTGGTAGAGTTCACCTTCCGCCATGTTTAAGCCCTGTTCTTATTGATCTGGTTTAGAGCTCTCAGCTTCTTCTATCTGTTCTTCTAACAGTTTATAATCAACAA